>NC_030418.2:36317984-36322984 GCF_001660625.3 Ictalurus punctatus
ATGATTCCCGGTGTTGGGGTACGAGAAGGCGATATGGTTGGAGTTTAGTGAGCACGATCCTCCTCCGTCTTGGGTGAAGTTACGGCACGATGGCTGCGCCGGCGGCGTCTCCGGAGGGCTGTGCACCAAACCGCCAGACCCGATGATGGTGTTGATGCTGAACACACGAGACTGGCTCGAACCAAACGGGGTCGTGGATGGTGGGTAGTACGGGGGAGAGATCTGCGGCGCGTACGTGGGGTACACCGACCCGTAGACGGAGGAGGCGATCTGGACCGGAGAGAAAATGGGCGAGTCGTGATGGTACGTTGACGAGGAGGTACAGTAGGTGTTGAAATCGCAGCGTTTAAAGCGTTTGCGACGTCGCAGGAAGCTCCCGCTCTCAAACATGTCCTCCGCATTTGGGTCCAGTGACCAGTAGTTGCCCTTCCCAGGCCTCCCCGGTTCTCGGGGAATTTTGACAAAGCAGTCATTGAGTGTCAGATTGTGTCGGATAGAGTTCTGCCATTTTTTGGAATTGTCCCGATAAAAAGGGAAGCGGTCTGTGATGAACTTGTAGATGCCCCCGAGAGTGAGCTTGCGATCAGGGGAGCTGGCGATGGCCATGGAGATGAGAGCGATGTAGCTGTAGGGAGGTTTTCCCCTCTGCAGAGGCCTTTTCCTGCGTCGGCCTTTTGGAGGATCTGCGTTCTGAGAGTCTGTCGTCTCCACGGCCGTCTGAGCCGGAGCCTCGTCCTCCGCCTTAACCACAGGCATCTTGTTCTCGCTCTGAAAGTCTCTGCAACCTTCTGACTCACCTCAAGGTGTGTCTGCTGGCATCTAATGTCGCAGTTTTGTTTGGCAAATGTTCAGTTTCGTTCCTTTGCAGATCACAAGTGGCATCTACGAGCAGAGAATAATTTGAGTGATAAGAAAATCACAGCCATGCTGACTAAACTTACAGCAAAGAACAAAAGGAAGTAAACTTTATCTTCATCTGTCAGATCCTCTAAACAACCTCTGCGCTAACGTAAACAACATTTTTGTGAGGCTTAGTGTTTGAGAGCTGAGCGAGTGAGCTGTAATGAGTGACAACCCTGAGCTTACCTGCATACTAAAACACCTGAGCAATGCTTGGCCACGCCCCCCCCCCCCCCCACACACACACACACCCCATCAGGTGACGCTCAGTTCCAGCTCCATGCAAACGGACAATTCTTCAGATTTAAACAGATGATCTGAAATGCTGATTAGATATAAATATGAAGCTGCGATAATTTAAACGTTGCTAGAAATGTTGTTTTTTTTTTTTTTACAGGATTGAGGTGGGGCCTCAACAATAAAATCGTGACAAAAATGTGTATTTAAATGAGAGGTTTGTAAATGTAAAGCATTGTGAACGTCAGCGTTTGCACCGTGCTCATTTCTAGAAGGATATCTCGCATATAAATGTAATTTTTTTAAATCTTATTTAAAAAGATAAATGTTTCATGTGCATACTAGTGACAAGAATATGAATCACTCCAGGAATAAAGGATTATTTATAAATAAATGTTTATATGTTTAATACTAAACTATAAAGCAGGCGTGATGTGTCCAAGCCCACATACGGCTTTCATTTGTTTACGAAGAAAAACACTTTATTTTATGGAACAAAATTTTTTCTATTTGTCCTAAAATTATTTGTAAAATGTTTCTTTAGGATAAAGACTCGTAAAGCCACACTGGGACATCTGTATTTTTGTCAGCATGTCGGTTAAAACCCTTTACATGCTGTAAACTCCATCTATTAATGAATTAATGAATGATCCTGGCAGCGGTACTACAGGATCTTATCCAGCTGTACTTTCGTTTAATCTGATCAGTCTGATTTTATCTGATGTTAAACACGCAGTCACTCAGAATATAAACAGATATCTTTATTTTAAATAGAATTGACACAATCATCTGGTAAAACCTTTTTTTTTTTCATTCTAACTAATACCTTATCATTTTTTTCAGCAGTGAGAACAGAAGAATAAACCTCCGTTAAATATCCATACAGAGAGGAACTTTAAACACAACTCCGTGGCATGAAAACATGGAGGTGTTTTTATTTGTTTGTTTAATTCTTTTCTTTTTTTAATTTAATTAAAACTTTCAACAATTCATTGATTTGATTTTTACCCTTTTTTTTATAGCGTTATTAAACTATTTACTATTTTAAATATTTATTTTCTGATGTAACACACCCCGAGCACGTTTACACTGAGCTTTTTCTGTGTTTTTGACATCTTTACCACACACACACACACACACACACACACACACACACACACTCTTAGCCGTGTTTTTTTTTACTGTAATCCGATCTAGCTTAACTGTGACTGGATTCTGTAAGTGTTGAGATGGTTTATTTAGAGAGATTTCTGTTTGAAGAATGACTCGTGTACAACATCTCTTTTTTTAAATCTAATTACACGATGTGGCGTACTTCAACTCTTTATTACGTTTAAAAAAAAGCTTTATTATTATTTTCTATTCTGTAACTCTGTCAGCTGTTGTTTTTTTCCTGCACCTTGTGTTTATTTTTAATTCTTTCGGTTTATCTGCTATCTGATAACACTTTAAAATTTTTATTTCACTTTATTTAAACACTAGGAATGCTAAAATCGACCAAATCTGGTGCTATTTTTTTACGTTTAATTAAGCCAATCAGATTATTTATTAGTTTATATATATATATATATATATATATATATATATATATATATATATATATATATATATATATATATATATATACAGTTTAAAGTATATATAGTATATTCAGTATTATACTATATATAGTATATTCAGTATATAGTATATTCAGTATATATAGTTTATTTCTAGATATAATAATTATATATATGTATATATATGTATATATATATATATATATATATATATATATATATATATATATATATATATATTATACTCTGAACTATCTATATTAAATGTGTGTAATATATTTGTATGGAGATTCTACATAATTGTGTTCATTATTATTATAGAATTACTGATGTAGTAATAATGTGTTGTAGTTAACAGAGACTTTATATATTATTAGTTATATAGAATTAGCATTTTACAGAGTTATATATATATGTATATATTAAATGTACACAGTGTAGTTGTAGCCTATCCATTATATATGAAACTGTGAATATAAACATAACTGTAACTCACTTTTCTTTTTTTCTCTCTGTTCTTTACTTTTTGTTGTTGTTGTGGAGATGTGGTCTCATTTTTTGCCGAGTACAGGCTTCACCCCTAATGGTGGTATTTAGTGGTAATGCGGAGGGGTGTGTTTTGTCAGCAGTGTGATGGTGTGTGTTTTGTGCACATCTGGTGGTTGCAGCTGTGTGAAAAGATGTAAATGTCACACTGCGCTGTTTTAACAGAATGCAAATCACTGACACTTCACATTTATTATAGACAACGCAGGAGGAGACCAGGAGCCCAACACACACACACACACACACACACACACACACACACACACACACACACACACACACTCACTCATCATTATAGCGTTGAATATTTTCCTCAGTCAACAAACACAGACCTGACACTAACGCGTCACTCACACGGTCTGAGGAGGAAACACTGTTTAACACTGAAACACATGATTATTTACATTCCAATATCTAACTGAGTGACATCTGATTATGAATCTGAAATCTAATCTACATCCTCTCTTTCATTCCTTTATTTAATTATTTAATTATTTATAAACACAGTGTGATTTTTACACACACACACACACACACACACACACACACACACACACACACACAAGTGATTTGTGTTCTGTGGTCTGCGTGCACCGCGTGTGTTTTTAAAATGCAACGTGTTGTGTGTGAATTGTGCTGCATGTGAATGTGTGTAGTTGTTTGTTTTTTGTCCTACTGTGTGCACTGTGTGTAGCTGTATGTAAGCTGTACTTGTGTGTGTACTGTGTAGTTGCGTGTAATGTGTGTTTTGTGTAGTTTAATTGTTTTGTGTAGTTTAATTGTTTTGTGTAGTTGTGTGATTTGTGTAGTTGAGTGATTTGTGTAGTTGTGTGATTTGTGTAGTTGTAATGTTTTGTGTAGTTGTGTGATTTGTGTAGTTGTAATGTTTTGTGTAGTTGTGTGTTTTGTGTAGTTGTAATGTTTTGTGTAGTTTAATTGTTTTGTGTAGTTGTGTGATTTGTGTAGTTGTAATGTTTTGTGTAGTTGTGTGATTTGTGTAGTTGTAATGTTTTGTGTAGTTTAATTGTTTTGTGTAGTTGTAATGTTTTGTGTAGTTGTGTGATTTGTGTAGTTGTAATGTTTTGTGTAGTTGTGTGATTTGTGTAGTTGTAATGTTTTGTGTAGTTGTGTGATTTGTGTAGTTTAATTGTTTTGTGTAGTTGTAATGTTTTGTGTAGTTGTGTGATTTGTGTAGTTGTAATGTTTTGTGTAGTTTAATTGTTTTGTGTAGTTGTAATGTTTTGTGTAGTTGTGTGATTTGTGTAGTTGTAATGTTTTGTGTAGTTGTGTGATTTGTGTAGTTGTAATGTTTTGTGTAGTTGTGTGATTTGTGTAGTTGTAATGTTTTGTGTAGTTGTGTGATTTGTGTAGTTGTAATGTTTTGTGTAGTTGTGTGATTTGTGTAGTTGTAATGTTTTGTGTAGTTGTGTGATTTGTGTAGTTGTAATGTTTTGTGTAGTTGTGTGATTTGTGTAGTTGTAATGTTTTGTGTAGTTGAGTGATTTGTGTAGTTGTAATGTTTTGTGTAGTTTAATTGTTTTGTGTAGTTGTAATGTTTTGTGTAGTTGTGTGATTTGTGTAGTTGTAATGTTTTGTGTAGTTGTGTGATTTGTGTAGTTGTAATGTTTTGTGTAGTTCTCTGGCTCGTCTTCAGATGGTTCAGAATGCAGCTGCGAGGCTGTTGATCGTGTCACCCCGATCTGAGCATCGCTCCACTGCTCCCGGTCCGGTTTAGGATTCAGTTGAAGGTTCTAGTGT
>NC_030418.2:36327984-36340484 GCF_001660625.3 Ictalurus punctatus
GACATCAGTGTTAACTCAAGAAATCCAGAAATATAAAGAATTCACAACATTAAAGTCCATAAATAAAGTTCTGTGTAATAAAGAGGAATGACACGGGAAACAAGTACTGAACACACTAACTGAAGTGTATTTAATACTTAGTGGAGAAGCGTTTGTTTGTAATGAAGCTTCAAGGCTGTATACTACAGCACGCTTCCTGTAGGAAGAAATTAATGTTCTGCAGTATTCAGGTGTGATTTTGGTCCATTCTTCTAAACTTATTGTCTTTAAATCTCGTTCAGTTGGATTGGAGTCAGGTGATTGACTGGGCCGTTCTAACACCTTGATTTTTTTCTCTGAAACCAGTTGAGAGTTTCCTTTACTGTATGATTTGGATAACTGTCCAGCTATAGACCGATATCACACCTCCCCTTCACCTCCAAGATCTTAGAGACGGTTGTACACAGCAGCTCTGCTCGTACTTACACAGGAACAACATTCATGAAATGCATCAGTCAGGATTTAGACCTCATCATAGCACAGAGACAGCGTTAGTTAAAGTAGTAAATGACCTTCTACTGACCTCTGATCAGGGTTGTGTCTCGCTGCTTGTGTTACTCGACCTTAGTGCAGCTTGTGATACTATAGATCACACTGTTCTCCTTGATAGATTAGAAAATGTTGTTGGTATTAAGGGAACAGTCCTCTCCTGGCTCAGGTCTTATCTGACCCATCGTTATCAGTTCGTAGATGTAAATGGAGACTTCTCCACGCATACCGAGGTTAAATTTGGTGTTCCACAAGGTTCTGTTTTAGGCCCACTGCTCTTTACTTTATATACGCTACCTCTAGGTCAAATTATTCGTAAACATGGAATGATCTTCCACTGTTCTGCTGATGATACACAGCTGTGTGTTTCAGTGAAGCCAGAGGACAGACAGAAGCTTAGTAAAGTTGAGGAATGTGTAAAGGATATTAGACGTTGGATGATTATTAACTTCCTTTTACTTTATTCTGATAAGACAGAAGAACTTGTACTAGGACCACCACGTGCAGCTAGAAGTAATCTTTCTGATCTCACAGTAACTCTGGATGGTCTTTCTGTTTCATCATGTGCAGCAGTTAAAGACCTCGGAGTGATTATTGACTCCAGTCTATCATCTGATGCTCCCAATCAAAGTGCTGACAATAGGCATAACTAATAATCTGTGTGTGTGTCTCTCTCTCCACATGATACTCCTGAGACACCAGTGATCCCGACCCCTCCTGATCTCCGGACCTGTCTGATCCATCCTGATGCTCTACTTCTGGTTGGATCATCAGTTGGAGTCACATGCTGCTGCTGAGGATGTCCCGCATGGTGCAGACTGAAGATCACTGAGATCACTGAGGACGGTTCCACTTAAACACCATAAAGATGCTCTGACCTCAGTTCATATGAACGGTTATACTATGATAGCTTTAACACTACAATCACCACAAACAGTTCTGCACTCGAGTCTCCATCAGTGAACAGTGGAGAAGTTCAACACAACAGACTTCCTGTAGAAACGGTAATGAATTTCCTGCTCACACAACCGCACTATCTGATCATGTAGTATTAGAACATTTATAGAAGGGGTGTATTTATTTATAATCACACTATCCAGTGTGACCCAGATGAGGTCTGGGTGACACCGGAGTCTGGGTCCTCTCAAGGTAGATAGATAGTACGAGCCATTGTGTGTGTGTGTGTGTGTGTGTGTGTGTGTGTGTGTGTGTGCACGTGCACATGGCTCCGTCGCCTTCTGGTCTGTACAGTCCTCAGAGGAGGAGCGACCAAATGATGGCATCAAAGGAGCGCCAGCTGAAACACACACACACACACACACACACACACACACACACACACACACACACACACACACACACACACACACACTGAACTCGCTACATCATTGTTTATTTCTAAAAACGATTTACCTCGACCGACAACGTTGCTTTCTTCAGTGAGACGATGTTACACACTGGGTCACGTTCAGTTTTATTAAACACCACAATAACCTCTTTTATCTTTCATCATTCTTTTCCAAATATAATATCAGAGATGTTTTTAGTAGAAATCCGACAAAATTCGAGTGCGGTTAATTATCACACTATAAACACTCTAAGCACTAAAAATGATTTCCTGCGACTCTGCTGAAGATTTTTTATAAGAATCAGTTTGATTCGACATCACTCTGTTTTAACGTTTATTATTTAAACTCTGGTTTCTGGTTTAAAGAACACATTTCACACGTGTGCGCTGACGGAAGAGCTGTACACGTGCCGTATATAAACACGTGTGATAAATACTGATCATCATTTACCTTCATTCCTTTAAAAGTTCGATGTGTTTTCAAAAAGTTTCCGCTTTTATTCAGTGGCTTTGTTCGTGTGTGTGTGTGTGTGTGTGTGTGTGTGTGTGTGTGTGTGGTCTGTAATTGCTGGTTTTCTTTGCTATGTGTATATTTTGTCTGACTGTGACAGGTCATGGTGGTGAGGAGTGTGTGTGTGTGTGTGTGTGTGTGTGTGTGTGTGAGTTTGCATTCGCTCGACCCCCCTCAGTGACAATGCAAAGTGCCGTGCCGGTTGAGTGTCTCTCAGCCTGCAGCAGTTTACATAACTGAAGCGGTGGCTTCAGCCCCTCGGCTAACATTCACGACGCAGAGAACCCTCGATCCTGCAGCCAGCTGCACACGAGAACACACTCCAAACTTTCACCACACAGAGAACCCTCGATCCTGCAGCCAGCTGCACACGAGAACACACTCCAAACTTTCACCACACAGAGAACCCTCGATCCTGCAGCCAGCTGCACACGAGAACACACTCCAAACTTTCACCACACAGAGAACCCTCGAGCACGCCGCCACCTGTGCAGGAGTACGCACTCCAAATCACCAGGTACTAATGCACCTGCACTGAACCTAAAGAAAGTCAAGCTATATTTATGTCAGAAATAAGAAACACTACACGTGTTTGCTTCCTGTATTTAGAGGACCCGAAGCACGCCGTGCACTTTCACCTTTTCGTTCTAAAGGTACAGTGTAAAGTGAGGAAAATCAATTTATTTATATCTCACATTTCATATACAACATGCTTTAAAAAGATAACAACTAAATTAAATAAAATAAGGAGGAAATAAAAGACATCAATCACCAATTTATCAATAATACAGCAGAGTGAAGGCGTTGGATGAAGTTTGTGAAGTTAAATGTATGTTAATCAGGCTATAAAATATACCTTAAAGTATTAAAGTACAAAGTTGTTTAGATTTAAAAATATCGAAATCTAAAAGATTAATAATTTATATAGTTTCAGTGCAAATAAAACTACGAATTAATGCAAAAACATTTATATCTACATCATGATGGAGTCATCGGAAGCAAAAATAACTAAGTATTTAACACTAAGTAACTAATTATTTAAAAGTAAAAGTAACTAATTATTTAAAAGTAAAAGTAACTAATTATTTAAAAGTAAAAGTAAAGTCTGCATTCACAGCTTTCGCGCGCACACACACACACACACACACACATGTACATAAATACAGAATGTTTCCACATTTCCACTGGGATTTCTCAGTTTCTTCAGTTGGAGTAACAGCAGAAACAGTATGACGTCATGAAAGAAAACGAGAAAGGAAACAAAAGGGAAATCCAGTTGGTGTGTATTCAAAGTGTGTTTATTTAGGAGCGTCTGGGAATGAAAGCTAGGACAGAGTCTGGGGTCAGCACCGGGTTATCGCCTGGGTCGGGGAACGCCAAACGCCACACACGTCCGACACGGGGTAGTTTTAAAAAAAGAGGCGGAAATGGTGTCGGAGGAACTCGGCTTCGAGCTGCAGGAAATTCACGCTGAGTTTAAAAACTGGTGACCGACGGGATTCATTTATCACCATGACAACATTAACAAATAACTTCGACTAACCCTGTAGTCTGAGTCGAGATGAAAACAACATCCTGTAGCTGTACTGTAGACAAGTGAAAATCCCGATAAACGACAGTAAATGCTGCTGCTAAGCATGGAAGGCCAGTGTAAACACCTTCATCATCACCATCTTCATCATCATCACCCCGAGATCATAACACATATAAAAAGGAAAATAGACGAGAGGCAGAGATTCCAAAAAATACAAGTACATACTGTAAATATGCATCTATTTATTTGGAGTATCAGAGACATTTTGCTGTAAAATGCAAAATAAAATATCAAGTTTAAATTAAATAGAACTGTTGAAATCATGAAAAAGTCAAGGCTGAGATGAAATAAACTCAACTTTCAAAAGTAAAAGCTAAATGTTATAATATATAATCTGTATATTCATTATAATTCTATAATTCTTTATAATGTATAATCTTCATATTTACTTTTACACAGTCCTGCAGCTGGGTCTGAACACACACACACACACACACACACACACACACACACACACACACACACACACACACACACACAAAACTGCTTAACATTATTCTCGTACAAATCAATTAAATTTTAAATTTGGCATCATAAATAAATATAAAAGAAACAAATAAATTTATAGAGAGATAGATAAAAAACACAATTAAAATTATATATATATATATATATATATATATCAATATCATTATACACCTATTTGCTCTGTTTCTCTCATATATAAATGTCATTATAAAAAATGATAATGAATGAATGAATTGTGACAGAAACAGAGCGAGTATAAAAGTGGGATTAAGTGAACGTTATAGTGTATACTGTTTTCAAATCATTGCAGTTATTTTTATCCTATTAATTTATTTATTAATCTTTATTTAACCCTTGACTTTTCAGATACAAGACACGCCTGTTTTTGTTTTATTAATTGGCTTATAAATATAAATAATAAATAAATAAATCGATAATAGATAGATAAATAAATAAATGTATGTATTTAAACATTACAAAATATTAATATTATTATTATTATTATTATTATTATTATTATTATTATTATTATTATTAGAGATAGTATTGATTATTATCAGTCAGATATGGTAGAAAACATATCAGATATCGGATCCTGTAACAAACTGGATTTGGAAAATAAATGTATTTTTGGAGCTGTAAACGTTCCCCTTTTACCAGATTACACAATTCTCTGTTTCTGTTTTTCTTTTTCATAAGTTTATTATATTTATACTTTGTACTTTATTATATTCTATTTAGTATATTTACAACGTCAGTGATTTTTGTGTGTGCGAGTGTTTTTTGGTTAATGAAAGAAAGCTTAAAGTAAACAAGATCAGATGAGTGTCAGTTTCACTCCTCCTCCAGGTTTCAGTATCGGGATCGGGAATGTGCTATCATATCTAATCTTATTATTATTATTATTATTATTATTATTATTATCATTATTATTATTATTATTATATGATTATTATTATTATTATTATTATTATTATTATTATTATTATTATTATATGATTATTATTATTATTATTATTATTATTATATGATGATGATTATTATTGTTGTTGTTATTATTATTATTATTATTATCGTTGTTATTATTATTATTATTATTATTGTTATTATTATTATTATTATTATTATTATCGTTATTATTATTATTATTATTATTATTATCGTTGTTATTATTATTATTATTATTGTTGTTATTATTATTATTATTATTATCGTTATTATTATTATTATTATTGTTATTATTATTATTATTATTATTATTATTGTTATTATTATTATTATTATCATTATTATTATTATCGTTGTTATTATTATTATTATTATTGTTATTATTATTATTAGTAGTAGTATTATTATTATTATTATTATTGTTATTATTGTTGTTGGGATAAAAGTTTAAGCTTACTTTATTTACTTTAGCCCTCACTCTTACAATAAAATACTTATATATTTACAAAATATTATACATTTTAGTATAACTAAAAGTATAACTGCTTTAATTTACCTCTGAGTCGAGGCAGAAAAGTAAAAATCGTCATGTTATTGAGGTAAAATTAGGAACTTTAGGAAGTTATATGTATAATTATTTAAATCTGTTGCTTGTTTAGTGTAACGTGAACATCTAAAGCAAAATAAATAGTTTCTTTAATACTTACAGAAGGTCTGCGTAAATCCTTCAGCCGAGTCCGAACAGGAACAACGCTGTGTAGCGCTAATCTGCTAACAGGGGGGCGTTTGGTGTGTAATGCTGTGTAACACACACTATAATCACAGTAGTGTAAAGTCTGCACTCTTCATTCCTCGGCATGTTTTATTTAATAAACATTGAAATAACTGCTAAAATGTATTTACACGCAGTGACGTTGTGTACGTGACGACAGGCAGCGTGCTGTAATGTCCGTCTGTTAACGAGAGGAAATTTAATTTCGTTTGATTGGACTGCAGATAGAAACACGGCGCTGTGTAAAAAATAACGCCTTCCAAAATAATACAATTAACACTTTAAAAACTACTGTAAAGCGCAGTAAACCATTTTAAACTAAACTAAGTCCATATTGGTCCTGAGAATGCTTTACCTGTAAAAATGCATCAGTAATCTGAGGTACGGTAATCTCAGGTACAGTAATCTCAGGTACAGTAATCTCAGGCACGGTAATCTCAGGCACGGTAATCTCAGGTACGGTAATCTCAGGTACAGTAATCTCAGGTACAGTAATCTCAGGCACAGTAATCTCAGGTACAGTAATTTCAGGTACGGTAATCTCAGGCACGGTAATCTCAGGTACGGTAATCTCAGGTACAGTAATCTCAGGTACAGTAATCTCAGGTACAGTAATCTCAGGCACACTGTGCAGACTTATACGGAAAGTTTTTTTGGTGTGAAAGTGGTCTATTATGTTACTTACTTTACTGACATACAAACATTTTCCTGTAAAATAAAAAAAAAATTGAGAAAAAACCCTAAAAATCTAAAAATTAGTTTGTTTGTTTGTTTGTTTGTTTGTTTGTTTTTTACTGATGCCATAATGAAGAAGACATTAAATGAACACCTAACCGTGTATGTGGGCAGATCCACACGAATGTCAACCTCACACTGGAAACAACACAAGACTTAAAATACTGTTAATATGAGTCTTTGACTGTATTTAACTCACACTGTTTATACACCAAATAAATGGCCTGCTGACCGGTTCAGACACGCCACATGCGTAACGCAAACACACAGCAAGAAATGTTTTATTACATCTTTACTTTTTGTGTTTGTGTTTATTAAAGTCTCTTTCATGTGCTATAAGAATACTATGCTAATGCTAATGTACTTATAAAAATATTACGTTCACGTTCTTGTCACTACTGTACACGTTACCTGGCTGCTACCGCAATAACTGCTATGTCCATATTTGGAATAAGCTTTATCTGCTGAATAATAAGTAATAGTATGTTATGTTTATATACACAGCGTTTTTTAAATGATCTTGTTATTCTTTTGCACTTCCTGTTATATCGGACACTTCCACACTAGAACGGTGCACTGCTCGGTGCTGTACTGTGTGTTACTGGACCCTGTCCTGTGCTGTGCACTTTATGTCGAATGTTTAGGTGTTATTCAGCCCTGTACGTCTCATGTGCTGAGCGTGTTGTGTTATGTAGCTCGTCTCTGCTGTGTGATGTTCTGTTACACAATGTGAGCAAATGTCAGTACACCTTTAAAATAAAACCAGGGGGTCTAATATAATAAAACCACGTCTAATACAGGGGGAAAAACACATACAGACAAAAGCAGACAGGGTTTACAGGATAAAATACAATATAATAAATCACAGGCAGAAATATTACAATATTAAAGAGAATAATTATAAGAAACTATAGTACATGAAAAAGGAAAATCTGGAGAATAAACCGTGGGGAAAATTTCACATTTAACTGTGAACAAAAGCTTCCTGTAATGACTTTTACTGGATATTTATCAGTGTCTTTCTTTATATTTCTGTAAAAATCTGTGGTAAATTAAGGTTAAAGTACTCACATTAAAATCTACTCCGGGTTTAAAATAAATTCCCGACTGAGAATAATTACATTTAATTTAAAAAATGGATGATAATGTAGATCCATAAACTCCCGTCTCCTACCATTAACTTTACAACAGTTCCCTGAATAATGAAGAATAACTTATTGTTTTAATGTATATATAAGCAAATGTAATGTTTAATTTTAAACTGTGTGTGTGTGTGAGAGAGAGAGAGAGAGAGAGAGAGAGAGAGAGAGAGAGAGAGAGAGAGAGAGAGAGAGAGAGGTTCTCCCGGGATTTAGTCCGTTCTGTCTAAACAGTGCGACATTTTTTCTGATGGTGAATGAGTTTAAACTTCGTCCAGACGAGCAGACAGGAATGCAGAAGATTTACACGCAACTTGGAAATGAGTTTGGTTCCGACTGGTTTCAGAAATATGTGTGTGTGTGTGTGTGTGTGTGTGTGTGTGTGTGTGTGTGTGTGTGTGTGTGTGTGTGTGTGTGTGGCGCCACTCCTCTTGTCTTTTTCCCCCTGTTTGCACCTGAATGGATCATTCTGTCTGAAAATGTGGGGATTCAGTGTGTCCTGTTCTCCTTCATCTGTGTGTGTGTGTGTGTGTGTGTGTGTGTGTGTGTGTGTGTGTGTGTGTGTGTGTGTGTGTGTGTGTGTGTGTGTGTGTGTTTTCCTGGTTGTCCATCACTACCTTGTCACACATACTCCAGTTTGTAAGAATTTCATGTTTAAGCCACTGATAAAGCAAACACAGGTGTGTAATGTCATGCTGAAAGGTGACGGGAAGAATCTCTCAAACAAACAGATAAACAACAACATAAACACAAACAAACAGAACTGACAAACAATTACTGAGTGTACACTGCAGCCTGACTGTGAGTCTGTCCATCTGTCCATCTATCTATCTATCTATCTGTCTGTCTGTCTGTCTGTCTGTCTGTCTGTTTGTCTGTCTATCTATCTATCTGTCCATCTAGCTGTCTCTCTATCTGTCTGTCTGTCTGTCTATCCTTCTGTCTGTCTATCTCTCCGTCCGTCTGTCTATCCTTCTGTCTGTCTATCTCTCCGTCCGTCTGTCTATCTGTCTTTCTGTCTGTCTGTCTATCTATCCGACTGTCTGTCTGTTTGTCTGTCTCTCTATCTGTCTGTCTGTTTGTCTGTATATCTGTCTATCTGTCTGTTTGTCTGTCTGTCTGTCTGTCTCTCTATCTCTCTGTCCATCTGTCTGTCTATCTGTCTGTTTGTCTGTCTGTCTGTCTGTCTGTCTCTCTATCTCTCTGTCTGTCTGTCTGTCTGTCTGTCTGTTTGTCTGTCTATCTGTCTGTCTGTCTAATCTTGAGTTTGTATGCACCTCCTGGCTCTAGTGGAGACAGCAGAGTGATTATTCAATGTAAAAGTGTTAAACTAAGATGATTTCCTGTGTTTAGTTGAGTGGAGGTCGTGGAGTTGAGTGGAGATGAGTGGAGTTGAGTGGAGATGAGTGGAGTTGAGTGGAGATGAGTGGAGTTGAGTGGAGTTGAGTGGAGATGAGTGGAGATGAATGGAGTTGAGTGGAGATGAGTGGAGAGGAGTGGAGTTGAGTGGAGATGAGTGGAGTTGAGTGGAGATGAGTGGAGTTGAGTGGAGATGAGTGGAGTTGAGTGGAGTTGAGTGGAGATGAATGGAGATGAGTGGAGATGAGTGGAGATGAGTGGAGATGAGTGGAGTTGAGTGGAGTTGAGTGGAGATGAGTGGAGTTGAGTGGAGATGAGTGGAGTTGAGTGGAGATGAGTGGAGAGGAGTGGAGTTGAGTGGAGATGAGTGGAGTTGAGTGGAGTTGAGTGGAGATGAGTGGAGTTGAGTGGAGATGAGTGGAGTTGAGTGGAGATGAGTGGAGTTGAGTGGAGATGAGTGGAGTTGAGTGGAGATGAGTGGAGAGGAGTGGAGTTGAGTGGAGTTGAGTGGAGATGAGTGGAGATGAGTGGAGTTGAGTGGAGTTGAGTGGAGATGAGTGGAGGTCGTGGAGTTGAGTGGAGTTGAGTGGAGGTCGTGAAGCAGTTATAACACAGTGCTATTACATATGTGTGCTGTGTTCCTGCTCCTGTCAGGTCTAAAAGTCTCAAACACACACAGGGTTCACATCATCAAGCGTCTTCTCCTTTGTGTGCTTGTTGTGATAACCTGTTTGAGCAGTGCTTCCTTATCATAAAATTCAGTTCTAAATGTTGTAAAAGATAAAAGAATAACATTCATAATAAATAAAGCCCCACACACACACAGCTAAACAAACTGGAGTCTTACGGAGGATTTATTCAGCAACAGGCAGAAATTCCTAACAGGAAACCAGGGTTTCCCCGGGTACTGAGGTCTCTGCTGGAGGGAAGGGAAGGCAGTCACGCTGTGTGTTTACCAGCGTTTACTCTCGTTTTATTCCTGGAGAGCTGCTGTGTACAACCGTCTCTAAGATCTTGGCGGTGAAGGGGAGGTGTGATATCGGTCTATAGCTGGACAGTAGAGAGGGGTCGAGGTCAGGTTTTTTAATCAGGGGTTTAATCACTGCTAGTTTAAGTGATTTATGTACACAGCCAGTGCTGAGGGAAGAACTGATTATATTTAAAGGGGGTGTGATTACTTCTGGAATATTCTGTATGAAGGAAGATGTAGGTAAGGGATGTAGTGTACAAGTTGATGATTTTGATAAGACATGAATGAAAGTTCGGTCTCTGTAAGGGGAGTAAAACATTGTGATGGTTGATCTGATATTGTTAGGGTTAGTTATAAAACTGCCTGGTTTTAAATTAATAGTCGGAATTTTTCGTCTGATATTTAAAATTTTACCGGAGAAAAAAGTTCATGAAATCGTCGCTGCTATATAATGAGTGTGATTGTGAGCCTGTTTCTGTGGGTTTTATTCCGAGCTAATTTTACTACAGTATTAAATAAGAATCGGGGATTATTTTTGTTTTCTTCTGTTAAGGTGGAGAGAGAGACTGATCTGGCATCACTGAGAGACTTTCTATCCTTCAGGAGGTTCTCCGTCCATGCTGTTTGAAATATGACTCATTTGGTTTGATGCCATTTACGTTCTAATTATCGAGTGGTCTGTTTTAAGGTGTGTGTGTGTGTGTGTGTGTGTGTGTGTGTGTGTGTATGTGTGTGTGTGTGTGTGTGTGTGTGTGTGTATGTGTGTGTGTGTGTGTGTGTGTGTGTATGTGTGTGTGTGTGTGTGTGTGTGTGTGTGTGTGTGTGTGTGTGTGTGATGGTTATACCAGGGTGCTAGCTTATTCTCTCTAATTATTTTTCTTTTAAGTGGAGCTACTTTATCTAGCGTGTAGCGGAATGTTGACCTTCAGCATTCAGTCACCTGATCAAGTTCTTTGGGATCAGACAGTGATCCAATCATAGTTGATAACCTTGGTAGGTTGGTGATAAAAGCAGTAGCTGAAATGAATGTATGTACCATGGCAAGGGTCATATATTATGATTAAGACACAATTTAAATGAGCTGAGATGATGATATAATGATCTGAGATAGCTTCAGACTGCAGAAATGTGACTATATTTTCTATAATTAATTTGAATGTTAGTATTAGATCAAGAGCAGTTCATGACCTGCTGTGAGCTATATCGCCAAGTCCCTGAGAGAGACATTGCCTACATCAGACATTGCCTTCACTAATTTACACACCTCTACGAGGTTACTCTTAGTAGCTCCTACATAAAAAAACTACCATTGGAAACCTGCTATGCCCGGCGCCCTGTTAAGATCAAGTTAAGATACAGCTAATTTCACGTCTTAAGATAGAGTCTCCTGTAACCAGAGCTCTTTCAGGTTTCTCAGCGGGTGCTTCACTGAGGAGAGGAAACCTGTTGGACACATGAAGCGTAGAGGAGTGGTGCTCCTGTGGGCGAGCCTTACCTTTGGCTTTGCGATTATGCCGCAGAGTTGTCATCCATTCACCCTGCTGTGAGGGCTCTAATGCTGGAGTTGGTGGATTGCTGTCTCCACGTGTGCCCCTTCAAGTAGTGCTGACCACAGACCACAACTAAACATTTAACGATAAACAACACACAGTATTGTATACAAAGATCAGCAAAACACCAGCTAGACACACCTTTACCAGCCTTTACCAGCCTTTACCAGCCTTTACCAGCCTTTACCAACCTTTACCAGTGTTTACCAGCCGATGCCAGTCTTTACCAGCCTTTCCCAGCATTTACCAGCCTTTACCATAGTTTACCAGCCTTTACCATCGTTTACCAGCCTATACCAGCCTTTACCTGTGTTTACCAGCCTTTACCAGCATTTACCATAGTTTACCAGTCTTTACCAGCTTTTACCAACCTTTACCAGCATTTACCAGCCTTTACCATCGTTTACCAGCCTATACCAGCCTTTACCTGTGTTTACCAGCCTTTACCAGCATTTACCATAGTTTACCAGTCTTTACCAGCCTTTACCAGCCTTTACCAGCCTTTACCATTGTCTAACAGCCTTTACCAGTCTTTAGCAGCCTTTCCCAGCATTTACGAACCTTTACCAACTTTTACC
>NC_030418.2:36345484-36365484 GCF_001660625.3 Ictalurus punctatus
TGAGATGACTGGGTATAAAAAGAGGAGAGGCGGAGTCTTTCAGAAGTTAAGAGGGGATGGAATCTGGATGTAAGCAGATGTTGCTCTAAAACCTGTATACGGTTTGTTTATAGCCTAACTTTAGCTTTTTACTTCTGCCGATTGTATTTAAGCTCCAAAATTCATAAAAGTTCATAAAAATTCATAAAGGTGAAGATTATCTTGATGAACAAAACGTGTAAGAATCATAAAATTTTGTTGGTCTGTCTCTTGCTACACTGCAGCTCAGAAACTTGGGCTAGATGCTAAACCTATCGTCCATTACCTCAGCGTCAAAGCTCAGATATATCAAATGTTTGATATGAAATGTAATATTATTATTGATTATATAGAGTAGAGCTTTTTTTGTCAAATGCACACAGATTTCCTTGTGCAATCAAATTCCTAGTTTGCACATTAATAAATAAAATTTTTTTTTTAAAAAGAATAATAAATAAAATGAAAGCTGCAAGCAGCATTTTCGGGGACACTGAGATACAGCCTGACGTACTGTTTAGCGGCTTCACAGTCAGGTTTGTTGCCACATTACAGGCAAAACACTTGGAGTATCAATATTCGTTTGATATTTTTTTGGTCCAGGTGGGTCTGAATATGATGTACACCAAATCCAGTGTGGATTGGACATAACTAGTAGGAGGATTAGCAGAAAAACAGCTTTTAACAAAATCCAGGATGGTGGACAGGGGGTACACTTGAATTTCAGATGTGTGTTCACTTCAGCATACTCCAGGGAATTATAGGAAAAATTAACTGTGAATTTAGCACAAACTCTTCAAATGATATAAGGAAAAAAAATTAAGATAAAGTTCTTAACCCAAGGTGGCACAGTCACAAAACTTCTTGGGTACATTCAGGGCATGGGCCTGAAAATACTTATCAAATTTTGTGATGAAGCATGGATGCTCTGCTGAGACACACCCTCACATCCTGCTTTTTAGTGGCACTGTCACGAAATTTGTTACATATCCTCAGATCATGGTCCTGAAAATGCCTACCTAGTTTTCTGTCAGTGTGCAAAGTTGTTGCTGAGATACAGCCTCACTTCCTGATAGACGGCTTCATTGTCAGATCTGTTGGCCCATTTCAGACACACTGTTAGAGTATTCAAAATTCTTTTAATAACTTTTGTGAGGCTTACTCTGATGAACATAAACATACTTCCAAATTATGCCCAAATTTGACTTGATGGTGGCACTACAGTGTCGGCAGCACTTGGCCCAGATTTGGTCAGAATGTTCCATAGATCCTCCCCAATCAGTGTGCCAAATTTCACAACTTTTTACCAGACAGTTCTATGGGCTGCCATAGACAACATAGCCAGAAGAAAAAGAAAAAGAAAAGGTAGAATAACAATAGGGTGTCTACACACATTCAGTGCTTGGCCCGCTAATAATGACAATGTTTTAAAATGTTATCAATCGGAACAATAAAAGGCAGAAAAAATAAAAACTATTTAACATAAAAAATAGTGGTGGACAATAAAAGGTCATATTACCAGGTCATTAGGCATCTTAATGCACACTAGAGTACTGTATATAGAATACACTGTTCCCCCTACACACACACACACACACACACACACACACACACTTCTATCACTTAAAAAAACGAGAGGTTGTGCTTAAGATTTCTTTCCATTATTTATTAAAATGCATTTTACGCTCAGACTGCGCGTCTGAAATCTTTTCAACTTTTAGTTTTAATGTTTTAACGAAACTGAGATTCAGGTAAGACTGCAGTATACAGAAGTGTATCTTCAGCGCTCAACAGGTTTGAGTGTGTGTCATGTGTAAGTGTAAAATACACACCTTAACTGTGAGGATTATTATAGATTGTAGCAAATATTAACAGTGGATGGTGAATTCTCTCTCTGTGTGTGTGTGTGTGTGTGTGTGTGTGTGTGTGTGTGTGTGTGTGTGTGTGTGTGTGTGTGCACGCGCTGTTAGAATGCATTTAACTATTTAGATACAGTTTGTATTTGCATTACACTTCTGCATTCAAAAGTAAAAGAATTCATGTTTAACGATGCCAGGTTTCACTTTTACTCATTTGAACGTTCATGCTAACTTTCATGTTGATGTTCATAGTTCTCATGTTCATTTTTATGTTCATTTTAATGTTAAAGTTGATGTGAATTTTAATTTTAATGTCAACGTTCAGGTTAATATTCATGTTAATGTTAATGTTTCAACAATAATATCTATATAATAATAATTATTATTATTATTTATATATATATATATTTAATACTGAATTATTTCAGAAATTAAAACAAAATCTAAGATAAAACAAAGGCAGTCTGAGTAAACACAAAATACAGTTTTTAATTGATACTGTTATTTATTTAAGCAAAAAAGTTATCTAATACCAACTGGGCCTGTGTGAAAATATATTTGCCCCAGTAGTTACTAATTCCCCAAATCTATTGATCAATTGGTAATGGAGTTCAGCTGGACGAGACACAACCAGACCTGATTACTGCAGTTATTGCGGCTAAAGGTAGCGCAACCAGATTTTAAGTTTAAGGGGGCAATTAGTTTTTCACATGGGTGATAGGTGTTGGATATTTATTTATTTATTTTGCTTCAATAAGAAAAATATAAAAACTGTATTGTGTGTTTTCTCAGGTTGCCTTTGTTTTATGTTGTATTTCATTTGAAGATCTAAAACTGTTTAGTATGAGATATACACAAAAACAGAAGAAATCAGGATGGGGCAATTACTTTTTCACAGCACTATAGATTGAACCCCTACCCTTCTGAGCAGTAACTTCATGTTGAATATGAACTTCAACATGTGCATTAAAATGATATTTCTAAGATAAGAAACATATTGTCACTACATGATGCAGAAATACTAGTTCATGCTTTCGTCAGCTCTAGACTAGATTACTGTAATGCCTTACTGTCTGGATGTTCCAGTAGGAGCATAAACAAACTCCAGTTAGTCCAGAATGCAGCTGCTAGAGTCCTAACTAGAACCAGAAGCTTCTGTCATGAATCAACCACTACTATCGTTACTTGTGGGCGTGGCCTGTCCAGCATGTTTTGTTCCGATGGGAGACTCATAGCCAAAATGTAGGCTATAGTATACTATTTACCACAGTATACCATTACTACAGATACTACCAGAAGTAATTGAGCCTCTTCTTAAAATAATCAGTTCTTCCCTTAGCACTGGCTGTGTACCTAAATCACTTAAACTAGCAGTGATTAAACCCCTGATTAAAAAACCTGACCTCGACCCCTCTCTACTGTCCAGCTATAGACCGATATCACACCTCCCCTTCACCTCCAAGATCTTAGAGACGGTTGTACACAGCAGCTCTGCTCGTACTTACACAGGAACAACATTCATGAAATGCATCAGTCAGGATTTAGACCTCATCATAGCACAGAGACAGCGCTAGTTAAAGTAGTAAATGACCTTCTACTGACCTCTGATCAGGGTTGTGTCTCGCTGCTTGTGTTACTCGACCGTAGTGCAGCTTGTGATACTATAGATCACACTGTTCTCCTTGATAGATTAGAAAATGTTGTTGGTATTAAGGGAACAGTCCTCTCCTGTCTCAGGTCTTATCTGACCCATCGTTATCAGTTCGTAGATGTAAATGGTGACTTCTCTATGCATACTGAGGTAAAGTTTGGAGTTCCACAAGGTTCTGTTTTAGGCCCACTGCTCTTTACTTTATATATGCTACCTCTAGGTCAAATTATTCGTAAACACGGAATGATCTTCCACTGTTATGCTGATGATACACAGCTGTGTGTTTCAGTGAAGCCAGAGGACAGACAGCAGCTTAGTAAAGTTGAGGAATGTGTAAAGGACATTAGACGTTGGATGATTATTAACTTCCTCTTACTTAATTCTGATCAGACAGAAGAACTTGTACTAGGACCACGTGTAGCTAGAAGTAATCTTTCTGATCTCACAGTAACTCTGGATGGTCTTTCTGTGTCATCATGTGCAGCAGTTAAAGACCTCGGAGTGATTATTGACTCCAGTCTATCATCTGATGCTCCCAATCAAAGTGCTGACAATAGGCATAACTAATAATCTGTGTGTGTGTGTCTCTCTCTCTCTCCACATGATACTCCTGAGACACCAGTGATCCCGACCCCTCCTGATCTCCGGACCTGTCTGATCCATCCTGATGCTCTACGTCTGGTTGGATCATCAGTTGGAGTCACATGCTGCTGCTGAGGATGTCCCGCATGGTGCAGACTGAAGATCACTGAGATCACTGAGGACGGTTCCACTTAAACACCATAAAGATGCTCTGACCTCAGTTCATATGAACGGTTATACTATGATAGCTTTAACACTACAATCACCACAAACAGTTCTGCACTCGAGTCTCCATCAGTGACCAGTGGAGAAGTTCAACACAACAGACTTCCTGTAGAAACTGTAATGAATTTCCTGCTCACACAACCGCACTATCTGATCATGTAGTATTAGCACATTTATAGAAGGGGTGTATTTATTTATAATCGCACTATCCGGTGTCACCCAGATGAGGACGGGTTCCTTCTGAGTCCGGTTCCTCTCAAGGTTTCTTCCTCATATCGTCTCAGGGAGTTTTTCCTCATCACGTCTCCTCTGAACTGAACTGAATTAACATGAACTTCAACATGAACATAAATACTAACATTAAAACAACGTTCATGTGTCATGTCTTCGACTTGTTCTTGCCTCATCTAGTTTATTCTGTTTGTTAATTGTCTGACCTCTGCCTGCGTCTTGACTCGACAGGTTTTTAACGATTATTAAAAACCTGTCTGCACAGCTAAATCCCCAGTGTTGATTTAACACCCGTTCAGTTTACATTTATACTTATATAAGTCCATTGGACACAAATGAAACACATCATGTGATGTCATGTTTATGTTTATCTTCATATTAAAGTTCATCTCCATCCAGCCTTAGATATGATCACTTTCTTGCATGAAATTAAATCTCCTGATCTATTTCATGTTGCCTCCCGTGGGATCGCAGCCCGATTCATACCTGTTTAATCTGTGAACGTTTCCTTCAAGATTTCTTTAAAAAAAAAATACCACAGTATAATTTTAGAACACATCCCATATTACATCCCTGATAAACGCAGAGTGAAACCATCAGGAACATTTGTACATTGCAAACGTTTGTTTGAAAATTACTGAGAAAAGACTACAATTACACTGTAATTACTACTGTAACACAACTAACATCAGCTACGCCATGTTGAGAAACACTAACATGGTGAGCCAAAGCCGTCTGGTCTGATCCCTCAGTGATTGCGTGATTACTGGGACATTCTAACGCCGTGATTTTTTCTCTCTGAAACCAGTTGAGAGTTTCATTTGCTGTATGTTTTGGATCGTTGTCCTGCTGGAAGCTCCACCCACATCTCATCTTCATCATCCTGGTGGATGGCAGCAGATTCTTCTCAAGAATCTCCCGGTGAAGGGCTCCATTCATCGTTCCTTCAGTTATATGAAGTCTGCCAGTACCATGTGATGAAAAACAGCCCACACCATGATGCTCCACCTCCAGACTTCACTGTTGGTGTAGTGTTTTTAGGGTGATGTACCGTGCCATTTCTTCTCCAAACATGGTGTGTAGTATGACGGACAAAAAGTTCAGTTTTGCTCTCGTCTGACCAGACTACACTCTCCCAGTATCTCATAGGCTCGTCCAAATGAGTTGCAGCAAACTTTAAACGAGCTTCGACATGCCTTTTCTTTAGTAATGGAGTCTTGCGTGTGAGCGTGAGCAGTGGAGAGCATTGCCTATTGTTTTCTCTGTGACGATGGCATCTGCTGCCTCCAAGTGTTTCTGGAGCTCTTTCCGAGTGATTCTTGGCTCTTGGGCTACTCTTCTGACTATTCTTCTGACTCCCTGGTCAGAGATCTTGTGAGGAGCTCCTGTGCGTGGCCGGTTGATGACGGAGTGATGTTGTTCCACTTGTGGATAACGGACCCAATGATGTTTACTGGAGGATTCAGAAGTTCTGAAATACGTCTGTATCCGATTCCATCAATATGTTTCACCACAATAGGCTCGTGAAGGTCTTGGGAGCGCTCTTTGCTTTTCCCCATCATGAGATGTTTTTTGTGCGACACCTTGGTAACGAAAAGCCTTTTTATAGACCATCAGTTTACTAACCCCACTGATAATAATGTGCACAGATAGGGGGCGTAATTACTTTCTAACTGCTTATGGATTTCATCTGGTTCCCTGCCTTGGAGAACTGTTTTTTCATAGTGTGTTCAGTACTTGTTTCCCGTGTCATTCCTCTTTATTACACAGAACTTTATTTATAGACTTTAATGTTGTGAATTCTTTATATTTCTGGATTTCTTGAGTTAACACTGATGTCTGGGGAAAATTTCACGTGAATAACCTCATTGGAAATATATTTACTGAAACAATGTTGACGCGTCCAATACTTATTTACCCCAGTGTGTGTGTGTATATATACGTATATATATATATATATATATATATATATATATATATATATATATATATATATATATATAGATATATATATAGATATATATAGATATATAGATAGATAGATAGATATATACATATATATATATATATATATATATATATATATATATATATATATATATATATATATAGATATATATATATAGATATAGATATAGATATATACACATATACACACACATACATACATGTACATGACTCTGATGTGGGTCCTGCAGTTTGTTAGAAAGAAAAAGAAAGAGACAATATATGTCTTTGAACTGGGTGTGGTTATACTGTGTGTGTGTGTGTGTGTGTGTAACTGGGTGTGGTTGGTCTGTGTGTGTCTGGGGTGTGTGGGACATGGCTCACTGACAGTGTGTACAGTTGGTATTTTAGCACCTGGGCGGGATTGGGACATGATTGACAGCTGAAAGCTGAGCAGTTGCACACACACACACCCTCAGTGATCAAACATTCATCTCCCATGACAGAGGAGATTTACTCATACACACTGATCACATCCCTTGCAGTGTACACAGACTTGTACTAAAAATAAAAATAATAATTAGCATGAAGCGTTAATGTTCAGGAATAAACACACTGTATATCTCCATCAGGAAGTGAGGTCATCGCTGAGGTCATGATAAGATTGATTTATTTCAGTATGGTAAATATAAATGAAACGTCGGTGTTGTAAAACATTTAAAGACGCCTAAAAATTTGCTTAAGTTAGGAACATGACATTAGCGCTAATCTCCTCTCTCAGATCCATTTCAGCGCTGATGAGTGATGGAGCTCAATTACATATTTTCATTCCAAACTGTGTGTGCATGGGCATGCTTGTGTGTGTGTGTGTGTTTGGCAGTGTGTTCCAGAGAAACAGTTCCTTCTCTTACAATAGCTTCTTTCAGTGTGATGACTGATTCATGTATGAAGTGTTATTAAGCAGTTATTACAGGAGTAGATAATTAACCTTACTGTGATGTAGTTAATAAAGACACACTGGCTGTACAGTTACACCTCAGTCTAGACTGTCACATTCATTTAATAAACAGAGCTGCTGTTATTGAAAATTAATGATCTGCATGTACAGTATAAGCGTGTGGTGTGTTACCGCCACCTGCTGGCTGAGGCATGAATCACACACACCTTACTAAGGGAAGGTACATATTAATAATAAATGTCTGGTTCTTTATTACAGTGTGTGTGTGCGCGCGCGCGCGTGTGTGTGTGTGTGTGTGTGTGTGTGCGCGTGTGTGAACTGTTACTATACTGTTTAATATTTTGTAATTCAGTAATTATTGATAGCACTTTTCACATTCATATTAGTAGTTATTCAGGTATATGTCCTGTTTTTCGAAGGACTTCCTGTTTGTGGAGTATATACTATACAGCAGAAGTGTACACACACACACACACACACACACACACACACACACACACACACACACACACACACACACACGCACACACGCACACACACACCAATGGTAGCAGAGCTAGCGTTCCGTCGGGAGCAACTTGAGTTTCAGTGTCTTGCCCAAGGACACTTCGGCATGTGGAGTCATGTGGAGTCATGTGGAGACATGTGGAGTCATGTGGAGTCATGTGGGCCAGGAATCGAACCGCCAACCCTACGATTAATGGACAACCCATGCTGTCAATGTGCTGTATCAGTTTGGGAGAGGGGGGGGTTGGGTGTGAAGCGTGTGTGTATGTAGGTTTGTGTGGGTGGAGGAGGGTGGTGCCGGGGGGTTGGTTGACACAATCTGTTCACCATCCTGACAGCTTGTGGGCCTTGCAGCTCCCAAACCAGGAAGTGAGGCTGTAGGTCAGGATGTTTTTCGATGGTTCCTTTATAGAAGGTGGTGAGGAGATAAGTGGAGAGGCCTGCTTTCCTAAGTCTCTGGAGGGGGTGGAGTCCTTGCTGGGCTTGTTTGACGACTGCTATGGTGTTAGTGGTGGAGGTCAAGTCATCCGACCCCCATCCCAGATTCTCATCAGGAATCCGATGTTGCTGCTCCTCTCCACGGTAGCACCATTGATGATCAGCGGTGAGTGGTGGTGCTTGCCAGCCCTCTCTTTTGATTTTTCCAACATTGAGGTTGAGATTGTGAATTTTGTCCCATGCTGTAAGCTTCTCCACCTCCACCACCTGTATGCGGACTCGTCATTGTCTTTGAAAAGACCCACCACCCTTGTGTCATCAGCGATCTTAATAATGTGGTTGGAGCTGACTCTGGCAACGCAGTCGTGAGGGAGTAGGCTGAACAGCAGGGGGCTCAGGACGCAACCTTGGGGTGAGCCCATACCCACTGTGATGGTTCTTGATCTTTGGTTGTCCACCTTTACCGTCTGCCGCCGCTACGTATGCCGCCGCTCCAACAACCTTAGCTTTTCCACCAGCTGTTGGGAATGATCATATAAAAAGCAGAGCTGAAGTCAGTGAAGAGGATCCAGGTGTAGGCGTTCTTCCTTTCTAAGCATGACAGCGTGAAGTGGAGTGTAGTGGAGATAGCATCCTCTGTGGATCGGTTAGTTCTATAAGTAAACTGTAAGGGATCCAGGTTAGCAGGGAGACAGGTATTAATGTGCTGCATGACCAGGTGCTCAAAGCATTTAATTATAATAGGTGTGAGGGCCACAGGGCAGAAGTCACTTAGGCAGGCTGGATTTGGACAAGAATAATAGTGGCATTTTTGAGGCAGGTAGGCATTACTGCCTGACTGAGCGAGATATTAAAAATGTCTGCAAAAACCTTCAGTTGCTGTGCACAATCCTTTAAAACACGTCCAGGGATGATGTCCGGCCCTGCAGCTTTACGTGGGTTGACGCTGACAAGGGCCTTTTTTGCTGCAGTTGTTGACAGTTGTTGAGTGCTCAGTTGGTGGTAATGGGAGCGTCCGTGCCTGAATGATGTTGGCCTCAAAACATGTGTAAAAGTCATTTAGTTCATCCAGTAGAGAGAGGTATTTGTGGCATATCCGTGGGGGTGGGGGGTTGTAGTCAGTGATAGTCTGAAATCCCTGCCACAACAGACTGACTGAGTCTGTGTCATTTGTGAAGTGGCTGTTTAGTTTTTGTGCGTGCAGCCTCTTCGCCTTCCTGATCCCCCGGGACAGATTTGTCCTTGCCGGTCTGTATGCTGTAGTATCTCCAGATTTAAAGCAGCATTTTGGCCTCTCAACAGTGAGCAGACGTAACCAGTTAGCCACGGTTTCTGATTGGCATGCCTCTTGACAGTTTTGACCACTGTCACATCATCTGTGCAGTTATTAATACAGCCAGTGACGGACTCTGTATATTCCTGCAGATCAATAACGCTGCCATGTGTTGCTGCCTCTCTAAAAATCTCCCACAGTCTTGCAGTGCTGAAGTAGATTCTTGTGGCCACATTTTCATTTCTCTGACCGCTGGCTTGGCCTGCCTCACCCTGGGTCTGTATGCTGGAGTGAGAATGACGACCAGGTGGTCAGAGTTACCAATATGTGGAGTATGTGCTTTATGAGAGTCTTTAATATTTATGTACACCAAGTCGAGTGGATGTTTCCCCCTTGTTGCAATATTCACATCCTCGTAGAATTTAGGCAGAACAGATTTAAGTCTTGCCTGGTTAAAGTCAACAGCAACAATGACTCGACTCAATTTCACATGAATAGACTGTGAGCAAAGAATACAAATGAGGAGTGCTGAAATGATTCTCTGAAGTCTTTTAAGCTCCCTTTAACCAGACCATTTTGGAACCAAGTCCTCCTGAATGTCCTCCTGAGAAAGTCAGAATGTGCTCCAGTGGCTTCACATCTCTCTCAGCTCTGGACACACAGGAATTCACTGAACCTTGAGGTTAGTGGAAAACAAATTCTGGTGCTGATCCCAATTCTGAGAAATTCATTAAAGCTTGTAAGGTCTGTGTTCAGTTCAGCACCCCAAGGTAGTTTCTCTCAGGTCTCCCTGGCCATTCCCTAGTCCCACAACTCCCAAACGCCCAAGGTAGCTCCCATCGTATACCGCTCCATGAGCTCCCTACAGCCACGGAAACTGCCACGGTCATCTTTAAGAACATTACCGTCCAACGCCTTTCACAAGTTCTGTAATATTTGTTCAGGAATTAACATCGACATCAGTCTATCCTTAAGTTACCTTCCACAGTCCAGCAGCCAGGTCAAACATCAGAACCAGGAGATGGAGAGATGCTGGAGATGGTTCTGTTCGAGTGTGACGCACACAAAACGCAAGGTCACATTTATGTCATTTTGTTTGTGTTTTTATTTTGGGAACGTTCTCTCTGAGAGAAGGATAATTTAATATGAACCATAATGGTCAGTTATTGACTCTTTGTGAAAATACAAGGACTCCTTCTAACACACTTTACGTGTTTCAGTTTTTGGCTCCAGCACACTTCACTTTGGGTTCAATACTCTTCCTCCTGGCATAACAGATTGTTCTAAAGGAATATTTAATTTTATTGGTTACTGTTCAACGGATGTTTTTGAACATTATACGCACTTTTAAAGTCTTCAGCTCATGCATCCGTACCAAACTGACAGAGTCAGTAGTTAGTTTATTGTATTTTAATTTATTGGCACTACATATGAGGACCTAGAAATGCTATATTTAATAGTAATGCTCTCTGTTAGGTAATTGCAAACTAAATGGAGACACAATCTGAGTGAATGGACTGAAGGTGAATTCAGTGATGTAGTACATGGATTGGACTCCGGATGGTTTTAATTGATGTTTTGGACATAGAGATTGTAACTATGTACTTTGTTTTATTTGTGATATTATGGATTTTTGTATTATTGAAATAACATTGAAATTCTGCAAACAAACGACAAAAAGTGGTAACAAAACGAAGGTGGAAAAAGATATTTTGCATATTGGTAAATAAAGGGATTTTTCTGAACGAAGTTGCACGGAACAGAAGAAGCGGTTATCTGTTTATGGGTTGGTTCTCAGTCCGAGACCGGCTACACGAGCAGCTAGAATGACCGGAGTCGTTACCTTCCATGTGTGGAGAATCCATAAGCTACAAACCACCACTCTTCCCCATGCTCAGGAAGACCTTCACATGACCTTCAGTGTCTTTCCATTGGTCCTTCCCAAATCTCTGTCCTGTGTACATTACACTTCCCTTCATTCCCAAACTTAACTGTTAATAGTGTTAAATATTAAATATTAGTCATTTATTACTCACAGTACTTCACGCCACTTCATTAAGAGTTTATAAAGATGCAGAGAGAAACTCGTTATTAAATCATTACGCTCGGTGAAGATGGAAAAGATTTAACACAAGAAGCAAGCAGTGATCGATTATTTTATTTGTGTATCGTATTTTGAATATCATTTTAACGAACAAATGTGTACCGTTTAACAATCAGGATAATACAGAAGTGGTGTTTCAGACGCTTAGAACAACTTCCTGTTATAGTTATTACTCGTTTGAACTTTTCGATAAATCTGAGAAGCACACGTTCTTTGGGTTTCATTGTGGTGCGTGTTGCCAGATGCTTTAAAAACCCATACAAATAAGTAAAACATCGATATTTAGACGTGGAGTTATTTAAAGGTTGCCAGATTGACACTTAGATGAGATTATTTCAGTAAACACCAAAAACATTTGCATTAGGGAATTATCCAACAGGACACACAATTATACTGTTTAATCTAAAATAAAATAAAATAAAAAAGTGTAAGAGTATATTCTGATCTAAATAATACACACTGCTTGGTTATTTTTTTTTATTTCTTTTGTAATGTTTTTCTCTCGGGTTATGGGGATTAATTACAGTTTGGTTATTACTCGAGAACAATCTCAAGTTTGACTTCACACAGAAACACAGCAGGAAACGTTAACGTTCACACGGATTTGTGCGTTTATTAATATTAATATTGCATTTTTTTCACAGTTTAAATTTCACATTCTTTTCCCTTAATACTGTGATTAAATTTATCATTATAATTAAATAAAGCAACGTTACAGCCGTGTGAAATGCGTTCGAGTGAAACTCCGCATGCACAAACAGAAAATAATAATAATAATAATAATAATAATAATAATAATAATAATAATTCTTCATCACTTTAATGGATTCACATTTTAATAAGTATTTATGTATTTATGTAAATTATAGATGTATTAAAATAATTTATTATTATAGTTGACAAATATATAATAATCCATTTGCCATAATGAAATTAGAATTTTATTTTCCTAATAAAAGGTCAGCGAAGCTCAAAGGGAAGAAACTAAACATCAGCCGTCTTCACTTCGCCGTGTCTCTGCACGGAGGCGACGGACATTTCACCGACAACAAAATACTTTTTCTTTTTTCTTTTTAAACACAGTCACACAAAATAAAACTGGAAATCATAAAATTCCTCAAAAGTGCAAACGCTTCTTACATCATGCACAAACACGACAGAGAGAAAGAAGGAGAGAAGAGAGGAACAGAGAGAAGGAAAAGCGAAGAAAGAGACCGAATCGGAGAAAAATACACAAAGATGAAACAGAGCAGAAAATAAAGGAGAGAATATCAGAGACGCACAGAACACGAGAGAGAAGAGAGAAATGGGGGAATACAGAAAGATGAATATTTTCCTTTTCTGCTTTAATTATTACTGCGTTGAGTTTTCTCTCTTTCCAGGAGAAGTGCAGGACAGGAGTCGAGGGTTCAGGGTGGATTTAATGCGGCAAAGCCACCAGCACATCGACGTAATTGACAGGGAAGAAACCTGATTGGCCGTTTATCACCCCTTCATACCAGTTCTCATCAATCTTATTGGTCAGCGTGATGATGTCACCTTCCTTAAAGCCCAGCTCGCCCTCGTTCTCCGGGTCGAAATCATACAGAGCGCGACAACACGGCTGATCCAGAGGAGCTAGAGAGAGAGAGAGAGAGAGAGAGAGAGAGAGAGAAAGAAGAGAGAAGAGAGAGAGAGAGAGAGAGAGAGAGAGAGAGAGAGAGAGAGAGAGAGAAGTACACACAAAGAGAGAGAGAGAGAGAGAGAGAGAGAGAGAGAGAGAAGTACACACAAAGAGAGAGAGAGAGAGAGAGAGAGAGAGAGAGAGAGAGAGAGAGAGAGAGAGAGAAGTACACACAAACAGAGAGAGAGAGAGAGAGAGAGAGAGAAGTACACAAACAGAGAGAGAGAGAGAGAGAGAGAGAGAGAGAGAGAGAGAGAGAGAGAAGTACACACAAACAGAGAGAGAGAGAGAGAGAGAGAGAGAGAAGTACACAAACAGAGAGAGAGAGAGAGAGAGAGAGAGAGAGAGAGAGAAGTACACACAAACAGAGAGAGAGAGAGAGAGAGAGAGAGAAGTACACACAAACAGAGAGAGAGAGAGAGAGAGAGAGAGAGAGAGAGAGAAGTACACAAACAGAGAGAGAGAGAAATAATAAGTTGGAGAGAACAGGATGATTAAGAGAGACAGGTGATGTGTGTTCACACTAGTGAGTAACGTGTAGTTTGTTTCTGCCGTGACGCAACCGCTTCTGTTGTCACTTGTGGGCGTGGCCAGTCCAGTGTTTTTTATTCCGAGAGACTTGATGTAACCCAGAGTATGATTTACTACAGATACTACCAAAATCTTTTGAATCTCTGCTTAAAATAATCAGTTCTTCCCTCAGCACTGGCTGTGTACCTAAATCACTTAAACTAGCAGTGATTAAACCCCTGATTAAAAAACCTGACCTCGACCCCTCTCTACTGTCCAGCTATAGACCGATATCACACCTCCCCTTCACCGCCAAGATCTTAGAGACGGTTGTACACAGCAGCTCTGCTCGTACTTACACAGGAACAACATTCATGAAATGTATCAGTTCGTAGATGTAAATGGAGACTTCAAATTATTCGTAAACATGGAATGATCTTCCACTGTTCTGCTGATGATACACAGCTGTATGTTTCAGTGAAGCCAGAGGACAGACAGAAGCTCAGTAAAGTTGAGGATTGTGTAAAGGACATTAGACGTTGGATGATTATTAACTTCCTCTTACTTAATTCTGATAAGATAGAAGAACTTGTACTAGGACCACGTGTAGCTAGAAGTAATCTTTCTGATCTCACAGTAACTCTGGATGGTCTTTCTGTTTCATCATGTGCAGCAGTTAAAGACCTTGGAGTGATTATTGACTCCAGTCTATCATCTGATGCTCATGTAGATAATATTACTAGGATAGTCTTCTTTCATCTCAGGAATATTTCTAAAATAAGAAACATATTGTCACTACATGATGCAGAAATATTAGTTCATGCATTCGTCACCTCTAGACTAGATTACTGTAATGTCTTACTGTCTGGATGTTCCAGTAGGAGCATAAACAAACTCCAGTTAGTCCAGAATGCAGCTGCTAGAGTCCTCACTAGAACCAGAAGATACGACACATCACACCGATCTTATCCACACTGCATTGACTCCCAGTGAAATCTCACACTGATTATAAAATACTATTATTGACCTATAACACAGTACCCGAGAGAACTTTTGGTCTTTTGTGATCCGCCACGCCTACTTAGATCAAAAGGTGCAGGTTATTTGTTGGTACCTGGAATAGTGAAGGCTACAGCAGGGGGAAGATCTTTCTCTTATAGAGCCCCACAGTTATGGAACAGTCTTCCTATTAGTGTTCGGGACTCAGACACAGTCTCAGTGTTTAAGTCCGTGAGGAACTCAGAGTTTTTCTTTGCCACCATCGCCTCTGGCTGCTCGTTAGGGATAAATCCATACATTTAAAATTTACATCAGGAATTGATATATTTCTGAAAAGCTGCTGTGTGAATGTCCGTTGTTAAAAGTGCTATATGAATGAAATGGAATTATACGATTTACTACAGTGTACAACATACTACGGTACACAATTTATTACAGTGTATGATTAACTAGCGACCCCTTCTGGCCATTCATATTAAAACACTACATACATTTGCAATAATAAAATGTTAAGAATTATAATAAAGTGTATTAAAATCGTGTCATGTGATGTCACACATGGCGAATAAATGTAAATATGATAGTTCTGTTTTGAACAAGGGCTCCAAAGATTTCTGTAGCTGAATAAGGGGTTATAAGATAAGGCTTGCATTTTAGCCGATATTAAATGCATTTAAAATGTACCGTTGTTCTGTGCAGTAAGGTACGAATAACACGGGACGGGGAAAGATCGGCCTAAATATCTCAATGAGCATGAATGTGATTATGCAACTGGAAGCTCAGGTACAAACACAGAACAGAGACTGAATCATCGTTTATATTTAAGAAACGGATTGTTGTGCTGTACTGGGATCTTTCCCTGTTCCTGCTGATACGTTTTTGGCCACAGCACAGGGTAAAGGTTTGGATATACAGCTGATCTGGTTTCCCAGTAGGTCATAAAATTAGGATTAAACCCCTGGAGTCACGTGGATTACTTCTACGATGCCTTTATGAACTTTTTGGAGTTTTGGTTACTGGACTGTAAACGGAGAGACGGAAATCTCCCAGGTTTCGTTAAAAACGTCTTGGTCTGTGTCCGGAAGACGAAGGGAAGTCTTACGGGTTTGGAACGACACGAGGAGGAGCGAGTGATCGATGACGGAGTTTTCATGCTTGGCTGAAATACCCCTTTAATCCGTCACTGAACACTCGCGGTTTCGAAGTGAGAGCGCAGTGTAAATACGCTACAGAGCGTCTTCGGCTTTGATTCATCGCCACGTAGCGTTCAAGTAAGCGTACATGCATTACCAACGTTTTGAATAAGTCACGTTGCTTAAAATGGCCTGCGAATACCCCAGCTACACCAGAACAGTGTGTTATTCGCTGGGTTTCACACACGCCGCGTTTAAAGTGATCCAGCATGAGCGGTTACACCTCCGTCTGTAACGCCCCGTCTCAAAACGCCGACTCGTAGACAACGACGCGTGTGAGGAAAGCTGCCGATCGCACAACGTATCGCTCTCTCACAGTAGTTGTGGATTCCAGATGGAAGTAATTTCACACTGTAGAGCAGGGGTCTTCAATCTTATCCTCAAAGAGCCGTGCAGCTGCAGGCTTTCGGTCCAGACACACTGGAGGCAGACATGATCGTGATGGGAGACTAAACTGAACCGACTGAACAAGTGGATGAGAGGTGGAAAGAAAGCCTGCAGCCACACCGGAGCATTATGGGTAAGACTGATGAGCCTTGCCTTAGAGCTTTACTATTACAAGAATATCAAGTCAGTTTACAAATGCTCTCACGCGCTCTCACGCGCTCTCACGCGCGCTCTCGCTCTCCAAACGTCAGCACTTCGAGTTCTCCAGACGGCTTGTGAAAGTATCGAGCGTCTCATCGCTACCGCCGACTTCGCTGTAGGAGCTGAAGTCGTGGACAGGAAGTGAAGTGAGGGAAGGTGGTACCACGCACACGCTGTAGGATCGACCGAGGAACGAGTCGAGACGAGCTCGCGCTTTATCGCTCGCTTGTGTGAACGCAGGACGAGAGAGAGATGAAAAAAAGTGTTAAGCTGACCCGGGGAGCGTGAGCCGGCTAGGCTGTGTCCCAATCCCCCGTTGTGACTCTCAGTAGAGGAGAAGTCAAGTGAAGAGCGCGGTTTGGGCGTGTACTCTTTCCTCGGCTTACTGGAAGCTTCTCGAATTCTGTAAAACACCTCGCTTTAATTATTCACGTAATGATGACAACGTTATGATGATTATTCTTCTTCTTTTACATTAAAACGTGCACACACACACACACACACACACACAAACCTGTCATCAATCTTGCTGGAGAGCTGCTGCAGGATTTCCGCCGCCTGTCTGTGATAATTCACCTGAGCCTGCACCAGAGCAGCCAGCTGACTCACCTGCTCCACCTGCGCGTGCACACGCACGCACGCACACACACACACACACACACACACACACACAGCTCTAAATTTTAAAACAACAAGCTGTACAAAAACCCACACTCTTACACACACACGCGGTCCTCACGTCGCTCTCCAGCAGGTTGTACATGCTCTGCTCAGCGATGTCCTTCGAGTCGTAGAATTTCTCCAGCGCCTGCTTGATCTCATCTTCAGTCACCTTCCCCTGACGCTTCTTCTTATAGTCGAAGTCCAGACGCCGACCCTCCACCTTCTTCAGATGGTGCTACACACACACACACACACACACACACACACACACACACTTTAACCAGCACTTGCACTAAACCCAATCTCCCACCAGGGGGCAGTGTGACACTGATAAAATGATGGAACAAAACTCTCAGTCTAATAAAAACATTTTTTTTAAATAATGAGAATAAACTGATTCATTCATTATAAATCCCTAATTTAATAAAATAATTGAACATCATTTTGTGTACCTGGATCTCCTTCAGGTCTTTATCATGCAGCACCTGCATCGGATCGATGAAGTTCTGCTTCACCTCCATGTCCAAAGCATCCTTCACCTCACCCAGCTCTCTCATAGCTTCTCCAGCATCAATCAGAGCTAGACCTGACACACACACACACACACACACACACACACACACACACACACACGTACGTTGATGGTGTGTATTCTCGGTGACTTTAACCCCGACAGCTGCGTCAGTGTTCCGTGGGGAAAGTTGCTGGTGTTCAGAGTCGGGTTCCGCGGCTGTTTGAGGATCTTCTGAGCTCCACATCCCGGTTATTAAAATCTTTAATAAACCGGGATTTTCAGCACATCTACACCCTGAACTGCCCTTAAACACACACACACTTCCCTTCAAATTAAACCAGGTGTAGAAAATGCGGACTGAAGAAGGAAACCGTGTGTTTATTTTCTCTTCGCTGTCGAACAGAAGACACTGTAACTGAAAAGCAAGAGAGAGTTTAAAACTGTAAAAATCTGAAAGTGATGTGACGAAGTCCGAGTGAGAAGATGGCGAGAGGTGAAATAAATCTACCAGGAGTCTGGCACGTCACCGATACGTTCCTGCATGAACAGTGCGAGGTGTAATGATCACAATCACTGGGTTTAACTGAACAAAATGGCCTCCACACTCATCACTGACTCAGCACAGAGAACAGCGCTGGACTTCATCACCCTTCCCATTCTGACTGAGGACCAGTAAAATAACGTTAACGTCCGTGTTAACTCGATGCGCACACGTTCGCGTGGGCATTTCTATCCACACGTTCGCGTGGGCATTTCTATCCACACGTTCGCGTGGGCATTTCTATCCACACGTTCGCGTGGGCATTTCTATCCAGCAGCGTTTGGAACCAATCAGCATGCAGAGTGGGTTAATGAAACAGGAAGCTGTGACCGTATAAGGAAAGCGATGAGAAGGCAGGAACGGATTTAGATACGGAGTGAGAGAACGATGGAGAAGTCAAGCAGATAAAGAGGTTATATGTATATTCATTTGATTTTTATAGCATTTTGATTATTTATTTAAACCGGCTTACTGGGTTTGGTGTCCTGCAACAACGTTTTAATAAACTTGACCTTGACCTTGACGGAGCGTCCTGTTACGGGTTAATAACCCCCGCTGGGGCGGTGTGAGGCGGCAGGACGCGGAGGGAAGTGTATTATTTTAGGATGTTACAGTAAGTGCATCGTCCCGAAGTGGATTACTTTCCTCCACACAAGTCCCTGTGGACGAGCCGTTACTATAGAAACGATAATGTATTTACCAGCGCTGTGGTGTACGGGGGGTTAATTACCGAAGCTGGACTCGTCCCCGAGCTCGCGGCCGAACTTCTGCATGGCCTCGCCCAGCACCGTCTCCGTCTGAGTGTATCCCGGCCCCTTATCACCTCCACGGATCTTCGACATGGAGCTCATCATACTCATCTTAGCACGGGTCGCTAATACACACACACACACACACACACACACACACACACACACACACCTGTATGTGTTACTCTACCTACAGCCCTCAGACAATCAGAAGACACCATAAATGATGTTTAGTACATTGTGTGTGTGTGTGTGTGTGTGTGTGTGTGTGTGTGTGTGTGTGTGTGTACCCGGATTGGGCTGTAGGTATTCTGTAGTTTTGGTCATGATGTCCAGCACGGCTCTGCTCGTAACGTCCACCTTCTACAGACAAAACACACAAAAATACAATAAAAACAAAGAAAATTGTGTAAGAACACTTCTAAACAACAAACAAACAAACAAACAAACAAACAAACAAACAAACAAATATATAGATAAATAAACTCACCTTCTCCATTTCTGTGAAGTCAGTGTCGAGTTTGGTTCCTTCAGCTCCGCCCACTTTCTCACTCACCCTCTGCAGGAGAGAACACACACACACACACACACACACACACACACACACACACTTTAACTCAGTGACAGTAATGATGTGCTGTGCTCTTCCAACACTATCATTTACACAAACACCACAGCTGTGTGTGTGTGTGTGTGTGTGTGTGTGTGTGTGTGTGTGTGTGTGTGTGTGTGTGTGTGTAGAATGACCTCTATATATAAAACCTGCAGTGATTAAGTGCAGTGTAGAGAA
>NC_030418.2:36377984-36432984 GCF_001660625.3 Ictalurus punctatus
ACAGGCACTAATCACAGCTCCACTAGCTAGGCTGGAAATTCTATTCTGTTCTCGTACTGTCTTTAAATTTACTTTAAACATCCGCTCACGCGTCAGTATTCACCGTGCGTGTGTGAGATTTCATTCAAATACACAATAAATAAATTATTCAACACTTTCCCTGATATTCTGTGTTCCAAAGATAAATAACACAACCACACCAAAACTCTAAACCCATACACCACTCGGCCTGCAGGGAGACAGACTGTCTCTCCACTCAACCTGTCTCACCACTTAGCCCTGTGCCAGTGAGACCGAGAGTGAGACAGAGAGTGAGACAGAGAGTGAGACAGAGAGTGAGACAGAGAGTGAGACAGTAGGAGAGTGAGACAGTGTGCCTCATCACAGCTCCGTGTCAGTCAGGACGTTTACACAGACAACAATAATCCGATATGAACCCGATTAAGACGATACTCTGATTAAGAAACTAACATATAAACAATGATTTTTTATGACCTTAATCTGATTAAAGTCACACTCGGAGTAAACACAGATGGAATTAAGACGTGTGGAGTATTCCTGTTTTAGTCGACGTGCGTTACAGACGTGTACACGCCTTAATCACACTATTAACGTCGTGTGAGAGTTTTCACCGCATTGTGCAACAGGACACGTACACACACGGCAGCACTCAATGGATTTACGGCAAACAAGAGAGCACGGCTGCGTCCCGAACCGCGTACTTGCCTGCTATATAGTAGGAGAAATACATGTATCTCTATATACTATATAGACGGTACGTACGCGGTTCGGGACGCAGCCCACGGCTTCAAGCGGTCGTCTATCCGCACGTACAGCACGACTAATAATTAACCGCACTTGAAACGTTCGTACAATTAAAAATAAAAACACCCAAAACTGTACACGGTCCCATAACGAAGACCGACTGTACGTCGATACGTGAAATTCTGGAGGGACGTCGGACGGCGTGGCGACGTGATGACGTGTGACGTTAATCCGTCTACGTTCTATAACACGTGACACGGGAACATGAAAGGAGTATTCTAAAAGCGCCTCGTGTAAACACCTTAATCATGGTATTATCTTACTCAGAATAAGGTCCGTGATTAGATTACTGCTGTCCATGTAAACGTAGTCAGTGAGACAGTGAGACAGTAAGGCAGGGAGGTGGGTGAGACAAGGAGGCAGCGAGATGGAGAGACAAAGATAAATACCACCACCACACTAAAGCACTAAACCCATACACTCGGCCTGTCTCTCCACTCAGCCTGCAGTAAGGCAGTGAGACAGTAAGGCAGCGAGGAGGTGAGGCAGCGAGGAGGTGAGGCAGTGAGACAGTAATTCAGTAAGGCAGTGAGACAGTAAGGCAGTGAGACAGGCAGCGAGGAGGTGAGGCAGTGAGGAGGTGAGGCAGTGAGGAGGTGAGGCAGTGAGGCAGCGAGGAGGTGAGGCAGCGAGGAGTGAGGAGGTGAGGCAGTGAGGCAGCGAGGAGGTGAGGCAGCGAGGAGGTGAGGCAGCGAGGAGGTGAGGCAGCGAGGAGGTGAGGCAGTGAGACAGTGAGACAGTAAGGCAGTGAGACAGTAAGGCAGTGAGACAGTAAGGCAGTGAGACAGGCAGCGAGGAGGTGAGGCAGTGAGGAGGTGAGGCAGTGAGACAGTAAGGCAGTGAGGAGGTGAGGCAGTGAGACAGTAAGGCAGCGAGGAGGTGAGGCAGCGAGACAGTAAGGCAGCGAGGAGGTGAGGCAGTAAGACAGTAAGGCAGTGAGTCATTGTGCCTCATCACTCAGGTGCATGTCACTGAGACACGAAGACAGTGAGACAGGTCAACACACACACACACACACACACACACACACACACACACACACACACACACACACACACACTATAGATCTAGTCCTAGCAATAGTAGTAACTTTTCTTATTGCCAGGTGTAAAAACAGTCATCATCAATAAGTACATCAATACTGTGTATTCTATAAGAGACTGTAAACAACTACGCTTGAACAATTTCACTTAATTTAATAAACTATGCATTTAACTATATACAAATAACTATATACACAGAACAATAATTAACACTATTGTAATCTCTCTCTCACACACACACTCTCACTCTCTCTCACACACACACTCTCACACACACACACTCTCACTCTCACACACACACACTCTCACTCTCTCACACACACACTCTCACTCTCTCTCACACACACACTCTCACACACACACACTCTCACTCTCTCACACACACACACTCTCACTCTCTCTCACACAGAGACACTATAGAAACTGTCTGGATGTCTTATTCCCCAAGTACCAAGAACAATTCTTCTTCTTATTATTATTATTATTATTATTATTATTATTATTATTAACTGACTGAATGATAAGGTTCACACACCAGCAGCTCCAGAAAGAAATGTGGAAACACTGACAGGATCATTGAATCAATGAGTTGAACTCGACAACTGAATCGGTTCGATTCGTGAATTAATCATTCAGACTAGTTTTATCAACAGGATTCTCCAATTCACTGAAGTGAACCGACTCGAACAAATGATTCACTCACGAATCGGACATCACTACAACACTTCTCTCATAATCTCACTCGGGACAATTAAATCAGATTTATATGATTACATTACATTTAGATCGATTCCTCACAGAAAACTGCTGTAACGCTTCGGAGAGCCGAATATAAACGACACTGAACTGGACTCGACTCTTTCTCAGGGTTTTCTCTCCTCTTTTGGTAACCTGATGATGTCTGTTCATCTCTTCATCTCCTGCCATCTACCTGCTGCAGGTAACCTCTCAACTGAGAACTGCCGCGGCTCTCAATAACCCCCGACCGCTTTAAGGACGGACACGGACACACACACACACACACACACGGACACACACACACACTCACTCTCTCTCTCTCTCTCTCTCTCTCTCGGGCATTCGTGATAGCCTGCTTCATAATAGATTATTGTGCACAGACGCCATTTAAATACCAAAATCCTACAGGAAAGGATGGGGTTCTGCTGCACCCCTGTCTGACCAGGGCCCTTACAATCATCCTAATCCCCCGGTAACGGCGCCCCTAGGTGTGTGTGTGTGTGTGTGTGTGTGTGTGTGTTTGCGTGTGTGTGTGTAAACACGCTCTTACCTGAGTGGCTTTATGGAGCTGCTTCTTCAACCCTGCTACAGACATGCTGCTGTTTCCGCAGTGTGTGTGTGTGTGTGTGTGTGTGAGGATGAGGATGGATGGATATGTGTGTGTGTGTGTGTGTGTGTGTGTGTGCTCGGAGGAGGAGATAAATAAATCCCGGTTGAAGGAGAGGAGTTTAATCTCCGTCAGCTTCAGCTCACATCTGACCATACACATAAGCCACGCCCATTTAAAGCGACAGCGAGAGCGATTAGCGCATGCGCAGAGCGAGCGGAGAAGTCCCCGAATGACGCACGTGCTAATGGGAATCTGCGTGACGTCGCAGTATTGTGCATATATATTATATATATACATATATTAAAAACACTGTAATGATTAAAGCATTGGACTGTGAGCTAACAGGACAGGCGAAGTATGCAAATTTATGAACATTTAATCACATATTAAAGCTCATTTGCATAACAATGTAATAAAAAAAAAAACAACAAATTTGAATAAAACCAATAAAAACACCTGTAAGAAAATCAGCAATATACTGGAAAAGACGGAGTTTAAAAACCGACTTCTGTAGGGTCTCATTAAATTTAGAACATTCGATCTAAACTGACTGGCCACATTAATAGGAACAGTAGTGCCCGCGTTCAGCCATATGATTATCCATTCAGCCAATCACGCGTCAGCGTGTCACATCCCAGTGATTCAATCCTGCATCACCTGGTCTTTTTCACATCTTCAGTTTGGGTGAGTGTGTGTCTAGTGCAGACTCAGATTCCTGTTCTTGGCTGACAGGAGTGGAACCCGATGTGGCCTTCTGCTGCGGTAGCTCACCCACCGTTGGACTCGAGGTGCTGAGATGCGGTTGTTTGAGTCAGCTCGGATGGATGTTTTTTGTTTTCACACCATTCTGAGTAAACTCTACAGACTGCTGTGTGTGAAGATCTGAGGAGTTTCTGAAAAACCAACCATGCTACGATCAGAGCCACCGAGGTTCTCCCCTCATTCTGATGGTTGATGTGAACATTAACCGAAGCACTTCACCTGTTTCTGCATGATTTTCTTACCTGAGCTGTGATTGGCTGATAATTACACGAACGAGCAGGTTAAAGTTATTAAAGTGGCCAGTGAGTGTAGGACCTGGCTATTATAGGACCGTATCATCTCACACTGAACCTGAACGTGAGAAGTGTCCATGTTGAGAGAACACCGTCACCGTACGATTATTTCTTCTATAGTTTATACCACATCATTTAATTTATCATTCCCTTCATTCATTTTTCCACATTTCTAAAATGCACCCTTTAATTCGGCAACGCAAACCGTCACGGAACTTTTCCTGCCTCGTGCAAGGAGTTGTGGGAAATATTAGCTGAAGAAGTGTCCACAGATCCGCACTGAAATTTACTGCGAGTAGAAGATCCCGGTACCTTCCGGATATTCGTTTCAACATCCTGAGATTGGAGACGCACTTCGACACAATTCGAACCTCGATTACAATTTAGTACGGATAGTACGCTAATTGAGACGCAGGGTTTGAGTTTCAGGAGTGTGCTCATGAGCGCCCTCTGTACACCCTGACTGGACACGCACTCAGCAGAGTCTCTTAATATATTTTGACACCTAGTCCACACCACTCGGTTAATCCCGGATGTATAATACAGGTGGACTGTAACATCTGGACAGGTTACGATGTCAGTGACGTACGTATGTGCACCCTAATGACTGAAAACCAAAGGAATTATTTCCCCTCACAGTGATTTAGCAGTCTAGTGGGAGGTGTTGTGCTGTTACAGGAAACTAACCCACGCCGGGGTGGTGTGACGCCGACACGTCCCACAGGAGTCCGCTTTATACCGGACATGATTTTTGGACCCTGGATTAGTCCGTGTGTCGAGGCTGAATCGGAGTAAAACTGATTCTTTTGGTGAGTTTGCGCTTTGCTTTGGTTTCACACTGCACATAATTAAATAAAAACAAAACAACAAAAAACATCCTCTCAGGTGTGTAGGGTGAGAACGTCCTCGCAAAACTCTCGCTGTGGAAAGGCTGAGAATACACACTCAAACACTGTTCTGCTCAAACACAATAAACACTCTGTGTGTGTGTTAACAATATGGAAGAAAAAAAAATATTTCCACCAAAAACATTTTTATTTAGAACACGTCTGTTTATACACACAAAATCATTTTAGTTTTAAACACAGATTAAAAACCGGTTCAATCAGAATTCCCTCAGCCGAGATACTCCACCAACTTCTGCAGCTCAGGACAAGAGTTTACTACATCAGGTACAGACGAGAGAGCCTAGACACACAGACAGACAGACAGACAGACAGACAGACAGACAGACAGACAGACACACAGACAGACACAGACAGACAGAGGAAGGGGTTATAAAAGGCTCTGCAGGTGATGTTTGTTTCACGTTTGCAGTACGATTGTAGCTAATACGGAGCTATTCATGTCTATTACACGGCCCCTCAGTGTAACCTGCTCCATTTTATACCTGGTTTAACGCAGCTTTTAGCCCTTTGTGTGCCGTTGCGAGCTGTAAAGTTTCCCAGTGTTTTAATAATGAAAACTCTTTCATCGATTTCAGTCTGGTAGAAGTGTTACGAGGTCATGTGACCTGTTACAGCCATTACGCCATTTTTTTGTGGAGTTGGAATTTGGGGCTGTTTTTGATCTGTTTGTTTGGGATTGTGTTGTGTTTGTGAGGTTTGGTGGTGCGTTTGCTCCTGGGTCAGGCGTCACGTGTGGTGTGGGAGGTGCATATAACGCGGGTTAACCTTCCAACAGGTGCGGATGGAAATGGAGAGCTGGGAAGCACACCTTTTTTTTGACCGCGCTCCTGCATGCCAATACACAATAAGTCATTTTACATTAAATTCAGTAGGAAGGTTTCATTTCAACAACTTTTCATTCATTATTTGTTTTTGTCAAGAAAAATAAAGGTCTTTTTATCCACGGCATGCGAGAGAGTGCGTTCATCCATCCCTGGTTCCCCCGTTTCCCCTGCATCGAACGAATCGCCGAAACATGACCTGAGTAACACACATCACTACACCTCCTGGGTGTAAACACACTCGGAGGGAGACTTTAGTGCTTTTTAAGAAGCAGCCAGAATTAAGTTTCTAAAATGTCGCAATCATAAAAACGTGTTCATAAACGTGTTCATTTTACAGCATGCCATCGAGTCGGATTTCCCCGTTCCATCTCCGCTAACTGGATCATATCAGTGGAGTTGGCTTGCTAGCAGAGAATTTAACAGGCTTAGCTTGCTAGTTACCCAACATGCCTAGTTGCTTTAATAAACCTGTGTAGCTCGCCATACATCGAGAACCTAGCGCGCTAACGCTAGATACCTAGATCACATTCTTACTGAGGAGGAGCTGCGTACGACGGAGACATTTAGCTAGCTAACTTTTTTGTTCAGTTAACACACTGTACTCAATAAAGTAACCGGAACGGATTTCTGACTCCCACATTCAATACTGGAGAAAGAGTGTGTGTGTGTGTGTGTGTGTGTGTGTGTGTGTGTGTGTGTGTGTGTGTCCCACCTTCCTCACAGCCTCGATCATATCGTCCAGCAGGTGAAGCTCACGCTCCAGTTTACTCTGATTCATCGCATGCACCATTTGCTGCAGAGAGCAGAGCCATATTACACAAATATCTCACACACACACGTAAATAAAACATTATTATAGAAGTAGTAAAGTTTGTGTACGTGTCTCTTTGCTCGGTCCAGCAGTTTGGATCTGGATTCCTCGACCTCCAGAAGACTGGCCTTCAGCTTCTCCACCTGCTCACGGCACACACACATTTATTTTAATGCTGCAGAGGTCACAAAGCAACAAGATCTGAGATCCGGCAAGGGGTGCACAAACTTTTGCATACAAATATGAACCTGTGATTTGGAGCTGTGCTACTGTCAGATCTGCAGTTATAGAGAATTAATCAACAGCTTCTGACCAATCAGAGTACAGAACTTGGGTACCATGGCGACCGCTCGCTGCTGAAACATTCTGTTACGTCTTTGTTTATTTCCTTATAAAAGAAATAAAACTTTTCGGTGTATAAAGAGGAACACCTTCGACGCTGCAGTACCTCTCTCAGGAGGCGGATCCTGTCCTCCAGGTCTTTCGTGCTGGCTGCTGATTGGCCTGTGGATCTTAGCTCCGCCCTCAGAGCCTGCACCTCCACCTGAGACTGCTGCAGCGCCCGGCGCAGATCCGCCCCCTCCCTACGCAGCTCCTACACACAGACACACACACACAGGCAAATGTCACATGATTAGTCTGAGGAATTTACTACAACCAATCATGCAGAGTACTGCTGCACCACATCCTAACTAATTTACTGTGTGTGTGTGTGTGTGTGTGTGTGTGTGTGTGTGTGTGTGTGTCTCACATTGTTCTCTGCTCGGTGTTTCTGTGCTCCTTCCATCTTCTCCTCCAGCTCACTACACAACTTCATCAGTGCTTTCTCATCCTACACACACACACACACACACACACACACACACACACACACACACACACACGGAGAGGAAAAAGAAGTAATATATAACATAATAATGTATAATGTAGTAACAGTACAGTATGGATTGTGAGGTGTGTAACGCGCACACACACACACACCTGTGCCTTCTGCTGCAGCACCTGTGCATCTTTCTCCACCTGAGCTTTAAACCGGCCCACTTGCTGTTTAAGCTCCGCCCCCTCTGCAGCATGTAGGTTATTCTGCGCCTCCATCTCCTCCTGCAGGTCACGACTGGGACAGTGGAAGAGTTTATTACATCACTGTCTCTCACACACACACACACACACACACACACACACATAGTGCACATTCCTTCTGTGTAATAAGAGTGTACACGTGCTCCTCACATGCTCTTGTGCAGAGTGTGTATCTCAGAGTCTTTGTGTTGTTTCAGCTGATCGATGGCCGAGTGGAGCTCAGACACACGCTCACCCAGAGACGATAACAACGCCAACAGAGTGGTACTGCACTCATCATCTAAAACACACACACACACACACACACACACACACACACACACACACACACACACACATACATACATATATATATATATATATATATATATATATATATATATATATATATATATAAAAAAAAAGACACAACTTGACACCTATTAGAGGTGTAACACAATGCCACTCTCTCCATCTCTGTACAGAACACACTTCTGTTTCACTCTTAATGTGCTGTATTCATATAAGAGTGTGTTACCGTTACTGTTTTGGAGTTCAGCAGGTCTGATGCGAGTGAAGGCGCTGCTCCTGCTGCCCATGCTCTCAATCGGGTCCTCTTCCTCTACACAACTTACTGCATGCACACACACACACACGCACACACGCACATATTCCGTGACACTTAAATATTGTTACTGCACCTGTGTAGGAAGCACTGTTCTAATCCTACATCTCCTATTCACTAAAAGGTGCCTTAGGTAGATAAATGGCCTCTAACTGTTCGGCATTTGAATGATTACCGCCCATGTTACGAAGCTCCGCCCCTAGACTCTTAGCTGGCCCATATAGTGTGTATAAAATGGCTGACAGGAAGCACAACACAAACACAAGCAAACATTCTGGACCGGAACTCAGACTTAATAAACGCTAGGTTATTTCTACAAGTTGGGTATAAATATATAAATAAATTAATAAGTAAATAAATAAATCAGCTATTGCACCTTCAATTTTCTCTGAATGGACTTCCTATAATATTTCTCACTGATCTATCCATACGGTCTATTTTATTAGAAATGTATTGCTTCATTGTCCAATCAATCATCCTACCCATGCATGTTCCCTTCAGTCTCCCCCTCTAATCACTTGTGTGTGTGTGTGTGTGTGTGTGTGTGTAGTACAGACCTGTTTCTGTAGGTGGTGCTGTAACACATGGCTGCTCCTCAGTCAGAGCGTTCATGACAGAGTTAAGGAAGGAGCTGCAGGGCTGAGGGAGAGCTGTAGGATCAGTCTGGACCGTACCATCACCGCTCTGGGGGGGGGGATGGGGGTCAGTGAGGAGAGGAAAATGACTAAACTTCAACGTGTTTATATACTAATGTAAAACACCCAGCACTCTCGGTCAGAGGGCGTTATGGTTGTTTCTATGGTAACGGCTCATTCACAGGGACAGGGATGCTCCACACGTGGGGACGTTCTGTTACAGGAAAGTAATCAACTCCAGGGTGGGAGCTCCAACTGTGCTTCACATTTTATTCACTGCTTTAAATGAATGAAGAGTGGCTGAGTGTTCAGGATGAGTGTGTGAGTGTGTGTACCGTGTGCTGGTCGGTGGTGTGTGTGTTGTTGATGAGGACACACACACGCTGCAGCAGTAGGGAGGTGTCCAGCGTGGCCTGAGCCAGCTGCTCTCCCTGATCCAACAGCATGAGCCGGGCTTTATCACGCGTACTGACCAGCTCCTGCTGCAAACACTCTTTCTCCACACTACACACACACACACACACACACACACACACACACACACACACACACACACACACACACACACTTTTACTAAGAACAGTGCCACAGTCATAACTTATATTGTATCCAAAGTTTGTGTATATTTCGTGTGTGTGTTACCGTAGCTGCTGTAACTCCACTCGGAGGTCCTCACACTGCAGGTTTCTCTCTCTCAGTCCCTGTAGGTGTGAACGCAGCAATCCCTCACTCTCAGCCAACTGTTCTCGGGTCAGTTCATTCTCTGCCTGTAGGAACTACACACACACAAACACGTACACACACGTATAGTCACATAGAGCCAAAAAAACATACATCTACTCTACGCATACCGGCACAGGTTACTTCTTCCTGTATTGGACACCATGATGACTCTATAATAACTATAACTCTGTGTTCTCACTGGAATGAGATATGTGTGTTTGTGTGTGTGTACCTCACTCATCTCCTTGACGTTAGACAGTTCAGTTTGGACCTGTGTGAGTCTGCACAGCTGCAGTCTCTGACTCTCCGTTTCAGCACTGAGTTCAGAAATAAGATTCTCTCTCTGCACCAACGTCTGCTCCAACTCCTCCACCCTCCTCTCACACACACACAGAGCTTCCTGGACACTACAGAGACAGGGAGTGAGAGAGAGGGGGGGGGGAGGAGAGAGAGGGGGAGAGAGAGAGAGAGAGAGAGAGAGAGAGAGAGGGAGGGAGAGAGAGGGAGAGAGAGGAGAGAGAGAAGGGGGGAGAAAGAGAGAGAGGGGGGGAGAGAAGGGGGGAGGAAGAGAGAGAGAGAGAGAGAGAGAGAGAGAAGGGAGGAGGGGGGGGGAGAGAGGGGGGAGAGAGAGAGGGGGAGAGAGAGAGAGGGGGGGGAGAGAGAGAGGGGGGGAGAGAGAGAGGGGGGGGGAGAGAGAGAGGGGGGGGAGAGAGGGGGAGAGAGAGAGAAGGGGGGAGAGAGGGGGGGGAGAGAGAGAGAGAGAGAGGGGGAGAGAGAGGGGGGGAGAGAGAGAGGGGGGGGAGAGAGAGAGAGGGGGGGAGAGAGAGAGGGGGGGAGAGAGAGAGGGGGGGAGAGAGAGAGGGGGGGAGAGAGAGGGGGAGAGAGAGAGAAGGGGGGAGAGAGAGGGGGGGAGAGAGAGAGAGAGAGAGAGGGGGAGAGAGAGGGGGGGAGAGAGAGAGAGAGAGAGAGGGGGAGAGAGAGGGGGGGAGAGAGAGAGAGAGAGAGGGGGAGAGAGAGGGGGGGAGAGAGAGAGGGGGGGAGAGAGAGAGAGAGAGGGAGAGAGAGGGGGGGAGAGAGAGAGAGAGAGAGAGAGGGGGAGAGAGAGGGGGGGAGAGAGAGGGGGGGAGAGAGAGAGGGGGAGAGAGAGAGGGGGGGGAGAGAGGGGGAGAGAGAGAGAAGGGGGGAGAAAGAGAGAGAGAGAGGGGGAGAGAGAGAGAGAAATGTAATTATATAATGTAAACTAAGGTCAGAAATAAACAAGAACACTAAGGATAAACTACAGGGGAAAACAATAATTTAATTAAAGTTCACATACAAAGTCAAAAATCCCAACTAAGGAATAAAAACACTTTAATTAGATTTATAACTTAATATAATGTTCAGAAATGAAATAAATAATTAGAGACAGGAGTGTATACATCACTCGTGACTTCTTTATTCCTGACTCTGTGTGTTTGTGTGCGCGCACGTGTGTGTGTCTGCGCATCTGCACATGCATGTGTGTGTCTGCATGTGTGTGCGCGTGTCTGCGTATCTGGACATGCATGTGTCTGCGTGTTTGCGTGAGTGTCTGCGTATCTGGACATGCATGTGTCTGCATGTTTGTGTGTGTGTGTGTGTGTGTGTGTGTGTGTGTGTGTGTGTGTGTGTGTGTGCGCACGCATGTGTGTCTACCTGTCTGCTCTCTCTGTAGCTTCCTGAGTTTTGTGCATCGAACTCTGCAATCTGAAACGATAAAATCACAGAAGTTAAAGTTAAACTCCACCCTATAGTCAGCGGTTGTGTGTAGCTCTGATGTCACAGGGGGCGGAGCTAGCATAGGTAGAGTTTAATAGGAGAAAATAAGAGCAACGTTCAACATCATATTAATGAGAAATACAGTGCAGAAGTCGTGGAGCAAATGCCAGACTTAAAGTCCCAGAATGCAATGCAGTTAGAGGACGCAGAGACTTGGCTAGTTATCGATCTACGAGATGATGAGTGCGCTCACATTGACAGCGGTATTAGCACGAATTTAGCATGATCTGTGAGTGTACAGACGAGAGAACTGGGCATTATGGGTAATGTAGGAAACACGTCCGAGAAAGCAGTTTAAAAAAAGTCACAATTTACAAAGTGTGCGCGTGGTGTAATTGTCGATAAAGCAAAAGGTGTCATAGACTGAAGAAGTGTGAAGATATACATACAGGTTTATCCAAAAGAAATCTTTGTTAAATATAGGTGTGCAACAATTATTGGCACCCCTATGATTTCATATGAGAAATTTATTTTAAGTATATTCACACTGATATTTTACTACTTTTTTTTTAGTACAACCATGTTCAACCATGACTTCCTGTTTCACAGGGGTATAAATATGAGGTAACACACAGGCCAAATTCCCTTAGTCATTCATAACAATGAGTAAAAGCGAGGAATATAGCTGTGATGTGCGACAAAAGGTTGTTGAGCTTCACACAATGGGAAGTTTCTATAAGAAAATAGCACAAGCAGTGAAAACGCCCATTTCACCATCAGGGCAATAATTAAGAAGTTCCAGTCCACTGGAAATGTTATGAATGGACCTGGAATTGGACGTGTGTCTGTATCGTCTCAACGCACTGTGAAGAGGACGGTTCGAGTGGATAAAACATCTCCAAGGATCACAGCTGGAGAACTGCAGAAGTTAGTTGTGTCTTGGCGTCAGAAAGTCTCCAAAACTACAATCTGAAGTCACCGACATCACCACAAGCTGTTTGGAAGGGGTTCAGGAAAAAAGCCTCTACTCTCATCCAAAAACACACTCGAGCGTGTTCAGTGTGCAGACACTACTGGAACTTCAAATGGGATCGGGTTCTATGGTCAGATGAAACCAGAATAGAGCTTTTTGGTAATAAACACAGAGGTGGTTCTGGAGCACACAGAGAGGTAGCCGTATGGAAAAGTACCTCATGCCCACGGTTAAATATGGTGGTGGATCTTTAATGTTTTGGGTCTGTTTTTCTGCCAGAGGACCTGGACATTTTGTTAGGATACATGGCATCATGGACTATCAAATATCAACAGATATTAAATGAAAACCTGACTGCCTCTGACAGAAAGATTCAAATGGGCCGTGGTTGGATCTTCCAGCAGGACAATGATCCAAAACATCATCAAAATCAACACAGAAATGGTTTACTGACCACAAAATCAAGATCCTGCCCTGACCATCCCAGTCCCCTGACCTGAACCCCATAGAACACCTGTGTGGTGAACTGAAGAGGAGAGTCCACCAGCATGGACCTCGAAATGTGAAGGATCTGGAGAGGTTGTGTATGGAGGAACGCTCTCAGATCCCTCGCCATGTATTCTCCAACCTTATCAGGCGTTATAGGAGAAGACTCAGAGCTGTTATCTTGGCAAAGCGAGGTAGCACAAAGTATTGACTAAAAGGGTGCCAATAATTGTTGCACACCTATATTTAACAAAGATATTATTTTTTGATAAACCGGTATTGTGTTTGCAATTGATTGAAATCCATGAGAGCATGGAAGTTTTTTTAACAAAAGATCAAAAGGTTAAACAATAAAGACAAATTTTCACAGCCTTCGTTGCTCATATTTACCGAGGGTATGAGTATGAGATGTTCAGCAGATGATGGGGGGTGTGTGTGTGTGTGTGTGTGTGTGTGTGTGTGTGTGTGTGTCATACTTGCTGGTCTCAGAGGCGAGTGTTTGCTCCAGGAAAGCGTAAGAAGCCAGAGTAGAGGAAACTATAGCAGAGAGCTCGGTGGTCTTCCTCTGGAACTGAGAGCGCTCGTCCTCTACCTCAGTCAGCTGCTCACGCAGAACCGCCATCTCTGTCACCAAACACACACACGCGCGCACACACGCACACACACGCGCACACACACAATTAGAAGATTCACTAACAATTCCTTTATCCCCTCATGGTGACTCTCTTTACACTTTGGAGCCGATCATATGAACAAACAAACAAACAAACAAACAAACAAATAAAGTGTCTCAACTGATGACCTGTCAATCATTTACATATTCAAACTTCAGAACAGAAGTGAGGGAGAAGGAGGGCAATGAGCGAAGATGAAAGCACCACGCTATTTAAACCTGAAGAAGTCTTCATCGTCACCATAGCAACCAGAGCAAAGCAGAAGGGAAGCATTTTCTTCACTTTTATTAATAAAAATCTTTTTAAGTCTCAATAGACCAATCAGCACACTGCTGCTTGGGAACTACTGACCAATCACAGCTCAGGAGGCGTGACTTGTTCAGACATGATGTTTTTTCCCCTCTGGGTTTAATGATGGACTGATGTGATGTGTCAGTGTGTGAGGTGTGTACTGCCACCTAGAGCCTGTGGTTAATATCACACGCAGATGCACATGCGCGAACACACCTGAACTCATGATGGTTATCTGTGTGTTGAGATCTGCAATCTGCTGATGGGCTTCCTGCAGGCTGGAGTGTGTGTCATATAACTGCTGCTCCATCTGTCTCGCACACACACACACACACACACACACATAGAGAAAGGGAAAAGTGTCATAATGCAATATTCCTCCACACAGTAACAGATGATTGTAGTGTATACTTTAAGATATCATCACTATACCAGTGTTAGATGAGTGCTGTATTTCAGTCACTATATAGTGAACAGCGCGTGTGATTTGGGACACGCCCACAGTGTACTAACAGTAGTGTTTACGTGGCCTTTATATATTCAACACGGTGTTTACATCAGTAAAGGAAAACTTGAGATTAGCACACACACCTATAGTGTAGGACAGTGTTTCTGTCTGTGTGTGTGTGTGTGTATGTGTGTGTGTGTGTGTGTGTGTGTGTGAGAGAGAGAGACACCTGTTGTCGGTCCTCTACAGCCCGGTCTCTCTCCTCCTGGTGTTTCCTGCTCTGCAGAAGAGCTCCTGATGCTTTGTGCTGAAGTTGGTGCAGTAACGGATACGTCCTCTGGAGGAGCTGCTGAGCTTTGTGTAGCTAATAAACACAACAATCAGTACAACACCAGTGTGCAGTGTGTACAAGTGTCAGCATGCAGTGTGTGTGTGTGTCTCTGTGTGCGTGTGCGTCTCTGTGTGCGCGCGCTGTGCGGATCATACCTCAGCTGACAGGTGTGTGTGATCCTCCAGTGTCTCTCTCAGCAGTGTGTTGGCTTCAGTCACAGAGTCCATGTGCATCCTGCTCAGCTCCACCTGGGTGTGCGCGCAGACACACACACACACACACACACACACACACACACGGCGCTGAGGATTAATGATATAACAGAGGTACAAGAATATAATAGAGTAGTGATGTGTAAACGAGATAGACATCATGTTTATCTCAGTGTGTGTGTTTTTTCTCACCAGCTGTGGGAAAGTGTGTGTAAGTGCATCTGTCAGTTCCTCATGAGATCCAAGGTTACGCTGGAGATCAGACACTTGTGTGGTGTGAAGGACACGCAACTGCTCCAGCACCCGCAGCACCTACACACACACACACACACAAATCTTCAAGCAAAACTATCATCCCTGTATTGTGATGCTCCATTTAACCGTGTGTGTGTGTGTGTGTGTGTGTGTGTGTGTGAGAGAGTGTGAGAGAGAGAGAGAGACAGACCGTGGATTTCTCCTCCAGAGCTTCTTCCTTCTGCTGCTTCATATCATCTCTGTCCTTCACACACACTCTGTTCTTCTGCTCCATCATCCTCAGCGTGTCCATACAGCGAGCAGAGAGAGCTTTCATCTGCCCCAGCTACACACACACACACACACACACACACACACACACACACACACACACACACACACACACACACACACTTCAGTCTGATAGAGCACTAAAGACTGGGAGAAACTTCCCCTTTCAGTATGAAGCTTGTCCTGAACACACTGCAGGAGAGGTTTCAGTGAAGAGGGTGAGGCACTTCTGAAAGGCACTGTACTGTAAGTGTCCTATATAGTGAATAAGACATGAGTTGGGACACGCCCCCAGCCAGTCAGGTATTCTATAATGTAATAGTATAGAGATGTAAATTCTGAACTCTACACTGTAGAAGTGTGCGAGTGAAGACGTCACGACTCTGCAGTGTATCTCTCTCTGTAGTAGTGCACTAGTAAGGGCTAGTGGAAAGGGAGTAGGGAGCATCACCTGCTGGGACTGGATTTCCTGATCGCCAGTAACGATGCCTTCGAGCTCCTTCATGCTGCAGAGAACCTCCTCCGTTTCTGATTTAATACTCACCTGCGGATACACACAACATTAGGTTTCAGCAACGTGTTGGTGTGTGTGCAGGTGTGTACGTAGGTGTGCATGTCGGGGTGTGTGTAGGGGTGAGTTACCAAGGCATTGCTCATGAGCTGCATGGCCTGGTGTAAGTTGTGAAAAGTTTCCTGGTCGATCTCCAGAGTTCGGATTCTTTCTAGTGCGCTCACATACAGCTCTCTGTACGGCCCCGTCTGAACACACACACACACACACACACGACTGAAACCCCACAAAGCCGAGATCTCATTTACAGCCAGAATGAAGAACATCAACATTACAGGATATGATATAATCTTTAATATATAAGATGATGTATAATGATATAGGTCTCGTCTGACCTGGCTGAGCTCGGTGCGCTCCGTCTGGACGTGGCGGTCTCTCAGGCTGGACGGGCTGGGCTCGGTTCTGCCTCTGAGGTTCTGGGTCGACGTGAGCTGCTGAGACAGAACCTCCACCATGATGAGGGTGGAGATCATCTTCTGCTCCAGCTCAGAGCGAGTCAAACACTCCAGGTTACTGCGACTCACACTGAACACCAGATAAAGCAGAACCAACAGACACGCTGAGGATTAATGAATCAGATGGACGTTTGGTTACTCAGTCGTTTGCTTGAGCGAGTCGTTTGTTCAGGTGGGTCGGCAGTTCAGCCAGGTGTGTGGCGAATTAGCCATTTGTTTGTCTGTTTGTGTGGTTCAGTCAGGTGTGTGGTTTTTCTATCAGTTGTTTGCTTGGTCGAGTTGGTCAATCGCTCCGTCATGTGACTCATTTATTCAACTCAGTCAGATTTTTGGCTGTTTGTGTGAATCAATCATTTGTGTGAGTCAGTCACATTCAGTAGGGCTTAATCGTCTGTTAGCTGTTGGTCAGTCATTCGTTCAAATGGGTGGGAACGTCATATGTTCATGAACGTCGTTCGACTCGGCGAGTTATTTGTTTGTTGATTCGGATGAACGTTTAATGTGTTCAAAACAGTGAGTCATTTGTTTGATGATTCAGATGAACGTTTAAGATGTTCGAGTCAGTAATTCGTTTATTTGTTGATTCGGTCGAATGTTCGAGTCATCTGAATCAGTGAGTCATTTATTTGTTGTTTTGCATTGATGTTTCAGTTGTTTGAATCAGTGAGTCATTTGTTTGTTGATTCAGATTAATATTTCAGACGTTTGAGTCAGTGAGTCGTTTGTTTGTTGATTTGGATAAATGTTCGAGTCATCTGAATCAGTGAGTCGTTTGTGTGTTGATTTGTGTGAATGGGTCAGTCGCTCATTTGAGTGGACGAGTTGTTCGTTTGTTGATTCGAGTTAATTGTGACAGTTGCTCGTTTGCGTGGTTTAAACGAGGAACAAAACTCTAATGCAGCAACGAACGTGTTCCAGCCAATCATAATTAACCAGTCACGTGCTTTAATTTTGAAAATACGGAATAAACTTTCTGAATAGCGCTCTGGTTTTACTGTTTTACGGTTAAACTCGTGAACACATGTCCGTTACCTCCAGAGCAGAGAGTCTGTCGAAGTGCAGGCGTCCGAGACGTGGATCTCCTTCCTCTCCTCCATGATGACGGACGTGTTGGTGCTGCGCTCCTGCTGCGAGGTGGGCGTGGTCCACACACAGGCGCTGTGCTGCTGCACCGGCGTCACGGCTGCCGGGGCGGAGATTTTCCCCGAGGCTGCGATCAGGAGTTCACCCATCTTCCTGAGCTGCTCTTGGAGAGGTTCTTTTCCCACTGCAGAGAAATCCTTCACGACCTTCTCGCAATGCAGCTCGTGATCGGAGGCGGGTTTCGGAGTTAGCGGTGCGGTAAGTACGGTAGAGTGCAGCTGCGGAGGAGGAATGGGACTTTCTGGAATCCAGAGATGACCAAGTGCTGAATGTTTAGGAGTGGAAGGTTCAGATAGAACGATGTGGCTCCACATTTTCATCTGAGCTTCTAAATCCACGCTTTCAGAACGCAGGAGTTCGGGATCGGCGTGGGTCCACGCGTCAGCATTTTGGCTGATTATGTTGCGGTTCTGCACAGTCTGGGTTTCTGCTGTACCAACATTCTTAGGAATACTATCAACAGCAGGTTGGCAATGAGACCATATCTCACCCTTCTGATCTGAAAACACTTCCTCAACATCACATCTGAGGCGCGCGTTTTCATCCGTGAGCACATCTTCTTCAAGACGAGCGGACGTTTGCTGGTCGAGATCTCGCTGCTGGACAGATTCGATGTGGTGTACCTCTGTGGGGTCTGAAGAACTTTCGAGAACCATCATTTCAGACTTCATACTTTCTGATCCCTCAACCCTCATGGTGCTTTCTGAGCTGTCCAAACCCCCAGGGTTGGAAACGTGCACACTGAGGTGAGCTTCGTTCTCAGAAACCGTCGACTCTGGATCGTGTTTCACAACCGGGCAATAAATAGGGTAATCTTTTTCACTAGAGTCAAGACTTTCTCCACCATGTTCGCTTAACTCACTGTTAGGCGAGGACTTGGCCTGATCGTCGATGTTTAAACCCTTCATGAGCATGGACATGTCCACCATTCTGTATGTGTTCTCAATCTCCACTTCGGCTCCTGAGAAGCGAAACGTGACGTCATCTCGTCTCTCTGCTGCAGTGGAACCGTTTAGAGCGTTATAAGAGTCGTTTGTGGTAATGACTCCTTCCGGAGTGTTAGCATCTAACACGGTGGAACGCACGGAAGAATCGTTTACTTGTACAGGAAAAGAATCTGTTAGGTCGTTACAGTACGGGTGGTCACAATGGAGGCTGGGAAGCTCGGTGTACTCATCAGAGGTCTCCCTTTGGAGATTCTGCACTTCTGAATCTTTAGTGACGAGTGATTCATTTTTCATAAGTGATTCTTCTGCAATTTCAACTTCTCCTCCAGGACAGGTGAAGGATTTAAAGGTGACGTCTGGTGCATTTTTGGAGATGTATGGAATTACAGAAACAACATCATCATCATCATCATCATCACCACCATCATCCTCCTCCTCCATTTTCCCAGATCTCAGCTCAGATGTTTGAGTATGACAGTACAGATGATCAAAATGGTGGCCAGGAAGCTCGGTGTGTTCATCAAAGAGCTCACTTTCGAGATTCTGTGAATCTTCTGAATCGTTAGCATTGAGTGATTCATTCTTCATGAGTGGTTCACACTGCAGAAGTGATTCTTCTGCAATTTCAACTTCTCCTCCAGGGCAGGTGAAGGATTTAAAGGTGACGTCTGGTGCATTTTTGGAGATGGAAGGAATTACAGAAACATCATCATCACCACCACCATCCTCCTCCTCCATTTTCGCAGACCTCAGCTCAGACGTTTGAGTATTACTATACACATGATCAAAATGGCGGCTGGGAAGCTCTGTGTGCTCTTCAGAGACCTCGTCTTCAAAACTCTGAGATGGATTATCCAAATCTGGATCTTGAGCGACGATCGAGTCATCATGTACGACCGATTCATCGCCCGAGATCTCGACTTCTCCTCCGGGACAGGTGAAGGATTTGAAGGTGATGTCTGTAGAGTTCGTGTGGCTCGGAGTCTGATCTCCAGAGGGTTTTTGGTCCTCCTGCTTCCTGTCAGTGGTGTGTCTGCTGTACGGATGATCCTCATGTTCGCCCTCGGCGTTCTCGTATGTCAGGGTGGTGTTGTTAAGAGTGCGCGGAGAGTCGCGAGCGATTAGAACGGACTCGTCGCAGAGATCAGATCTGTCCGAGATCTCCACCTCTCCCCCTGCGCATGTGAAGGATGTAAACGTGATGCTTGTTCCAGGTGTGTTTTCAGAGAGATTTTCCTTCTGTTTGGTGAATGTTTAAAAAATAAATAAATAAATACATACATACATAAATACATAAATGAGATTTACAATACAATCAGAGCAGAGTACGAGCCTACTGAGGTATGATTAGTATCGTGATATTGATATAATATCATCAGCAGCCCATCAGGGGATGGCTGTGGTTTCATTTCTGCTAAATAAATAAATACGATGACGGACTGATGATTAAGACAGACCGGTGGTGTGTTACCTCATCAGATTGCACCTCACACACTTTAACACTGGACGACGTCTGCTGCTGCGCTGATCTCTCATTCTGTACATCACGCAGTGGAGCTCGCTCACACCTCACTGTGTGCTGCACACACACACACACACACACACACACACACACACACACACACACACACACACACTTACTTTAGCATCAAGTCTCCAGCATTACACTGCTGTTTTAATGTCACTGTGTGAGTTCACAGCAATGATGATGTACTCACAGGGGCTCTGATACTCGACATCACTCCGTCTGTAATGTAAACAGAGAGACATTTTAATCAATCCATGATTATAAAGTATATGTCTAACTTTATTATTATTCAAATCTTTTGTCCCCATTAAGAAGCAATAATTCATCAAATTATGCATCACTCAGTCTGATTGTTATGACGCTCAGGTGTGTGATATGGTGTTTAACCTGTAAGATCTTCTACTGCACCATGATTAATATTCATACAACAAGAAATAAACCAGAACACAAACAAACAAACAAACAAACAAACAAACAAACAAACAAACAAACATTACCCCCACCATTTTAATGTGTTACAGATGAATCCAACTTGTGAAAAATGTTTTGAAAAATGTTTTACAAAATGTTTTATCATTTTAGTTATGAAAACCCATATTTACAACTTAATTCTATAAATAAATAAATAAATAAATAAATAAATAAATGATTCCGTATGTTTGTCCAGTCATTTTTCAATCAGACTTTCCACTTAATTACCCATTCAGTTGAATAATCAAGTGCAACAGTTATTTATTTAGTCATCAAATCATACACAACTTACATTTCATAATAAGAACTTAAAGATGAACTCTAAAAACCTACGGAACTGAACTGAAACTGACGTTACAGCGCTTCACATCCCAAACCGCCTGCCAGCGGGTAAAAAGTGCACTAAAACAGAGCATGGAGGCACTATTTCATCCCCTAAGTAGTGCACAGAGATAGGGAGTACGCGCTCATTCGGGATTCAGCCGCGTACCCGAGCGCTAACTCGCTAGCATTAGCGTCACGGAGTGTCACACTACTAAACAAAAAAACCCACACACTTCGATTTTAAACTCTGCTTATGTTAATCCTTTACTCACAGGTCCGCACATTTAAACCGCGACTAAAATTATAACATTCTATCATTCGTACCTTCTTACCTTGTAATATCAATAATAACTAGATGCTGTCGTTTGTTTTTAACCGCCGTTCGGTTCAAAAATTTTGACGCGCGATGACGCCATCGGCACGCGACCGCCTTGTGCTAAACGTTTCAAACGTGCGACAAGAAGACTGACACGGTCCCACTTAACCGCCCACTAGCGGTTACTAACTGTTACTACAAGCTTTATTTACTCTCACGGTTAACATTCTGTATACACGTATTTACATATTTAATCAATTTTTTTTAACACACATTGTTAATATTTATTACAATTATTTAAAAAATATTCTGTAAAATTCTAGATGATGTTTATTACTTTTTCTTTTTTTAATTATTAACATTCCCATGATAAAAAATGCATATTTGTGAACATTCACAAATAAATAAAGGCAACGAATATTTGTACCATTAAAGATGTTAAATATAAATGAATCTAATGCAGATGAATAAAAACAGAATATTTAATTTTATTTAACACAAACTTTGGCCTCCTTAATGATCAAAGAAAACAGAATGATGTTTAATATGATTTGAGCAATGAGCTGAAACACACACACACACACACACACACAGTTACAGGATGTTATACTGATGATTACATTGTGTATATTTGAATTTATATCTGAGAGGAGGAGACAGAGGAAGGATCGCTCGGACCCTGAGCTTCTCCGTCTGGGTTCATCGCAGGCTGAACGCGCAACACTTCGGCGAATCCGTCCCCGAACCAGCAGGTGATGTGAGCCGTGTCCAGACTGAAGAAGAACAGGCGATCACTGCAGTGGTTTCTCCGGTACACTGATCTCGGATCAGCTGATAAAACTCCCCGGATGGCGGCAGCTGCTTCCTCTGGACCGTTTAAAAACTGGAACTTCGGCCTTCCCGTGTCTGAGTAAACACACAACAGCACACGAGAGGATTTCACATTCACTCCAAGATTTACAGGCTCCTCCGAAACTACTGGAACAGCAAAGCCAGTTGTGCTGTTACTGCTACACACTGAAGACACTTGGGTTTGAGATCAAAAGATGAATCTGAGACGATAGATCAGAATTTCAGCTTCATTTCCTCATATTTACATCCAGACGTGTTAAACTTACAACATGCCACCTTTTGTTTGAACCCACTCATTTTTCAAGTGATCAGAAATACTGGAACATGTGACTGACAGGTTTCACAGCTGTGTCCCGTTAGATTATCTCAAACAATTAATAGCTTTGAACATCTGCTCTTGGTTTGAGTTCTGGGTTTCACCTGTGAAGACTGCACCTGTTGTTAAAAACCAGCATGACGATCAGAGAGCTGTCTCTGGGAGAAAAGCAAGCAATTCTGAGTCTGAGAAAAGAGGGAAACTCAATCAGAGCCCAAAAGAAACAACGGCTGAAAGAAACTGCGCTACAGACATGTAAACATGTAAACATCAGGAAATGAAAGCTGGAATTCCACCACAGACCGATGCGATACTATTACTAACGTCTCTGATGATTCGAAAATAAAAAACACAAAGCAACACTAACATAACTTTCTTTTATAACTAAAGTAAAGAAGTGAGCCAGTTAAAAACAGAACAAATAAATAACATATACATGGAGCTAATGTTTATGGAAATGAGTTTATATGGAGTCTCGTGAAGCGTCTTAAAATAAATGTTCGTTTAAAAACTATATTAGATTCACATTGATGTTTTGTTTGCAAGAACTTGAAAGGTGCTACATAAAATATAATAACAGTTATTATTATTATTATTATTATTAGATGTAGGTGGTGTGTGAGACCTGAGAAGGTAGGAGGCAGGAAGTCGGCGAGTTGTCTCTCTGCAGTCGGAGTGAATCTCACACTCAGAGTGTGTACTGGAGGTTTTCTGATCCAGGAAGCGACGCATGCCGCCTCCTCCTCCTCCTCTTCCTCTTCCTCCTCCACGTGTTTATCTTCAGCCCTGCTTTGTGAACAAGGCGCCCCCTGCAGGAGGAACTCTCTCACCTTCTCCAGCACACCACTAACATCACGTCCCGCTGAAAACGCTGCAGCTTCACCGAGCTTCTCTTCAGCTTCCAGGCGAGAGGACGAGACGCACGAGTTCTCCAATCCCTCCGGTTCTGCGGGTTCCATTTCCTCCAGGACGTCAGGTGCATCCGAGTGCACTTCCTGTTGGTACTGCGGCTCTGCGGTCAGCGTGGCGCGTGTGACGGGAGAGTCGTACTCAGGAATATACGGTTTAATATCGAGCACAGGAGTGCCGGAGATCAGATCCACACCTGACAGGTGCAGAACATCACCTGGAAGACAGCAGAGTACAGACATAAGGGGAGTGGTGGGGGCGTGGCCTATATGTGTCAGTCTCAGTAAATCAGACGTGCCCTTTGACCTCTGTATCTGTCACTCGGAGAAACAGGCGTGGCCTGTGTGCGGAGTGATTGTACTGAACTGTACTGTGTGATGTCTCAGACTGCCTTTATTTATCTCCAAGTAATGAAGTACAAAATAAAACTGCTATTAACAAAGAGCGTCATTTTAACAGTTAACAACAGTGTGTCCTGACATCTGTGCAGCGTGTCCTGACCTGTGATAGAGTCCAGTTTAGCAAGCGTGAGGCCGATGGCGTTGGGTCGGTGAGGGCTGCGTGTGGAATAAACTCCCACCTTCTCTCCATTCAGACGAGGAGGCTTCACTTTAGCTTTATAGCTCATGTGTCCGTTCTTATGGAAGAGAAAGATGAGCCTGAGAGGAGGGAAAAAAACGAGTGCAGGAGGAAAAGAAGAGATTAAAGAGCGTGATGTTCTCCTGTAGCGTAGCGTAGCCTCTATAGAATTTATAACAACACAACTTTCACGTTATAAAAACACTAAGCTGCCTTCCCTTCATCAGCGTTGATCTTTATCTTTATTAAAGAATTCTAATCATATTTATTTCTATTCAATATAAAACATCAATCCAGACCGTTATCTAAATTAATCCTAAACTGGATCTTAAACTGATTACTCGACCAACCTGAAACTTGAACTGAATCTTCAACTGATTCCTGAGTCATATTATTAATTAGATCCCGAAATGAAGCGTTAAGCAATTCCCAAATGAATCCTAAATTGATTCCTAAACTGAATCCTGAATTTCAAAACATTTCTATTTGGGTCATTAAACATGGCTTGACTGGTAAACACACACACACACACACACACACACACACACACACACACACACACACACACACACCAGACGTGGGAGTAGAGGTGCAGGCCGGTGAGAGCGTGTTCAGGGTTGTTAAACACAGAGGACTGGATTTTGAGACGAGCGCGAGACGAGCTGCAGACGGTCGGCTGTCTCGGCGTGCCGTTCTTCTCAGCGAAACAGGATGTGATGAAGCCGATGGGGACGGTGCGGATATGACCTGAGAAAAGAGGAAAAGAACGTTAACAAACTGTGAATAGTAAAATTAACTGAAGAGCTAGCAAGCAGTGGGTTAGGGTAACAAGTTCCTCGGATTCATGAATCAACGCCTGGATTCCAGAACTGTGTGTATACACTCGACATGCGTTAACACACTTACACTGATTCAGGGGACGCGGTGGACACAAGATCACCCATATTCACCCGAGACAGAGATGGTGTCCTACTCCCTATTCCCCACTGCAATAGTCACGTGCTGCCACCTAGTGGCCATGTCCTGACCTACAGCTATCATAATTACAGAAATGTAGGAAATATGACCAGGTCATTACTGTATCAGGTTTAACTGCATCACTGTGGGTGTGTGTGTGTGCGTTTCTGTACTTTGTATAAATACAGTAAACCCCCCGTATCTGTTTCATTTACTTCACTGTCACTTAACCATGCGCTGAAAAAAATTTCAATAGAAAATTCCAGAAAAATTCATCATTTAAACTGGGCGCTGTTCTGATTAACATCACGAAATCTTGTGTGGTCACGCTCGGGCCGTTATCGAGAAGAACGAAGATGAAGAAGGGTGAGTACAATACAATAAATATTTTAGTGAGAGTGAGAGTGAGAGAGCGCGAGAGAGAGAGAGAGAGAGCGCATTCACATAACTTTTATTATTATAATTGTTCTATTTTATAATTAGTCACTGTTGTTAACATCTTATTGTGCCTAATTTATAAATGAAACGTTGTCATACTGTAGGTACGGTACAGAGCAGTGGTTCTCAAACTTTTCCACCCCTCTGTGGCCCCCCAGAGTTGTTTCTCCACACTAGGCTCTTCTGTGTGAACTTTCTGAGACTACGTCCTCTATCTAAAAACGTATCCATTGTAAATAGTCTTTATGTTTTATCAGCGTGTGGCTAACACTACACTAGTATATCAACGGATATCTCTGTTTGGTGTGTGTCTTTAGTGTGCTGTGTATGATTTATATCATTATATCATCCCGACTGACATACGGGTCAAATTCATGAAATAAATAGTGTTCTACAATGTCTATGCGACCCCCCAATTTGAGAACCACTGGGACATAGTGTTCGCTGCTATCTGCAGTTTCAGGTATCCGCTGGGGGGCTTGGAACCTCTCCCCCACGGATACGGGGTCCTACTGTCTTTAGTGAATGGAGTTTTTTTCGAGAAAGAGGAAATACCACATTGCAGACCTGAAATACAACTGAAAACATGTAAGAGCAGATTTAACAGACCAGCAAACAAACTCCTGTCCACCTTCAACCTCCCAAATCCCAGAACTTTCTCCCTTCGTTACACCTGTGATGCGAGACTCAATGACGATTCACTACATTTTAACGACTCTTCTAAAGTGAATCCATTTAATGGAACAAAGAAAGACTCCCACACTCTCACCTGCTTCTCAGAAAACTAACTAAACTACATAAAACCTGCTGGAAATTTCCACCTGTCGTCTCTTGGGTGGTGTGACACTAACTAGATACGGAGATGTAACCATGGCGACGACTTCTGTCCATCAGTGAACACAACTGGACAGCTATTCAGAACAGCTGTCTCACATCTGTAAACATGTTCCTCAGTCACAGAGGCAGTTCTGGTGAAGAACAGAATGATGGGATTGTTTTCACTGAAAGACAACGAAATGTAATAATCTCAGTGTATTGTGTAAACCTCTCGCTAATGACAGCTCCGTCCCCGCTGCATTCTGAGAGGAGGAGGATGACGACGATGAGGAGGAGGAGGAGGAGGAGTAGGAGGAGGACGATGACGGACTCTTCGTCTGCTTTTTATCCAGAACATCCTTCAGTGTGGAGTGCAGAGATGCCACGTGTTTCCTGTGGGCTCGAACCGAACTCTCCACATGCTGCCTAAAAACATAACACACATCAGAGATTCTCCCATCATGCATCACTGTTCATGTGTCATGATTACAGTTCTAGATCGTGATAGTATCTGCGGGGGGGGGGGGGGGGGGGTTGTTCACCACCGCAGATGGACTACAGTTTGTAATTAAACACCTCCATAGTGACCTGTGTGGTGGGTGGAACTTATATGAGTGAGCAGTTATGCTTTTGACACATACCTGAGGTTCTTGATCTCTTTTCTCATGACTGAAACTTGCTGTTTTAGCCATCGCACGTGTTCTGAACAGCTGCACGTCCCTGCTGACATTTTATACCTAATTTAATTCAAATAACTTACGGATACAGCAACGTTTTAATTCTGTAAACCTAAAATGAATCTGTGTTTGGATTCGGTAGATTTCCGTCAGCAAACGTGTTGTTTGTACACTTCCGCATTCTGATCAAGCTCCGCCCTCCTGCTCTAGGATTGGATAGTAAGTATTCCGCCTCGTACGTTAGGATTGGTTTGTTGTATCCCGCCCACTGCACTATGATTGGCTAATACTTTCCCGCCTTCTGTGCTACGTTTGGTTAGTTCATATTCAAATTCCGTCCACCGATTGGAGAGCGCTAAACAGATTAGCCAATCACAACGCAAGGAGGCGGGAGTTCTCTGGAAAATACGAACGGACAAGCGATGGCTAACGTTTAGTTCCCCGTGTCAATCTTTTATGGTGTTTAAACATTATTTATTGTTGAAATAAATACCTAAAACAAAACGGTTGTTTAAAAAAATAAACAACGACGCGCTAGTCATCGGATGTCCGTTCGTTTTCAGATAATTCCCGCCTTCTGCGCGAGACTCAGCTAGTTCATATTCAAACTCAGTCCGCTGATTGGAGAGGTTCCATCCAACTAGCCAATCACCGCACAGGAGGCGGGATTTAACGTAAAAAAGACTGATGAACAACTGATAGTTAATACTTAGCCCTTTAGCTTTTTTTATATAACTGTTTGTGTTTGTTTATTTAACAATACAGCATGTATAAATATCACAAATATTGAATATTAAAACAGTATTTATTAATTTATTATATTTTACCACCAGTGGGCACCATATTCGTGGATTTCTTTAAATGATTTGTTGTTAATAAACATTCAGAACAACAGAAGTACAAATTCACTGTTTCTCTTTTATTTAAAATTATTCATTTTGCAAAAACAAAAAACAAAACAAGTCTTCAGGCTCAATAAAACGACATCACAATGTAATAGGCACATTAATAAATATACATTTGTTCCTGATTCAAATTACACATAGGCTGCAAACCCTTTGATGAGTTATTGGTCCTTGTTTTGGTCTAATTTCTCATATACAAACTTGAAATTAAAAAAAGGAAAAGTTAACCAAAGAAATACAATGTGATTGTGATAATGATAGATATCTGGGATTGTTAGATAAGGTTTCCGGGTAGAGAGTCAGGCTGCGGCGACGCTAACACTGTATCTGAGAAGACTTTGTTCTGTTCAGCGACGGCGATGGCTGATGGTTCCTCAGCACCATCTGCAACGAGACAATGTGCATGGTTTTGGTATAAAGAATTGGGATGAATATAATGTAAAGCAACTGTTAATTGTTAAGTGTACTAAAGGTCCACTGAAACATTTACGTTTCTTCACAGACACACTGATCTGACTGAAGATGTCCAGTCCAACCACAGAGCTGAACTTCTCAGTGTTAAAACCTATCAACCTGGCTTGAACACATTTAATAATCATCTACAGCCTAGTGGTTTTATAAGAACAGCTGCTGTTTAAGACCTTGATCGAGTACAAGTTTATCTTGAGGCACTGCTTTGTCCTCTTCCTCATCACTGCCGAGGTCTTCAATCAGAACCTCTTGAAGTAGAGGTTCACTGCTGGGCTTCATCTCTGGAGCAGGAAGAGGGATAGGGACAGAAACTGCAGCAGGAATCTGAGGAAGATCCAGAGCAGGAGCTGACACCTGGGCAGGAATTGAGGCAGAATCCAGAGTGGAAACGGGGTCAGAATGTGGAGCGGTAACCATCTCCTCTGCTTGGCTGGGTGTCTCTATTTCACCCGCATCTTGACCTTCTGTCGTTTCAGGCTGTTGTTCCTTCACAGGGACGTTCTTTCTTGGTCTGCCTTTCTTCCTTGGAACATTGTTTGTCTCTCTCTTCGCTCGCTTACTGCTCTGAGCTCTGCAGGATTTCCAGAAAAAAAGGAGATCTTATTGGATTTTTACTTGACTAAAACATGAAGTATTCATGCTGTACACAATATGCAGAGTAAAGCTCTTACAGTTGGGTGCAGAAAGTGAAATATTTTATTTTCTAAGTTATCAGACACTATTACAATATTCCGCTTATACTCTCAGCCAATCAAAACACACTGTACTGCTAATCAGCCAATGAGAATACACCATACCGCTCTCAGGATTTCTGGACTTGACTGCACTGTTTATGTAAAGTAATGCACGTTTGTCAAATCTGCTTTAAAAAAAAAACTGTAAAAGTTTATACTTTCCTGTCACACCAATTTCCATAATTTCCATACCGATTTTCCACACACACCTGTGCTAATCATGTGACTTTATTTCAAAGAGCAGTTGAAATGAAAATAAAATCTCAGAGACGTGTTCAGTGTGTGCGCTGGTGCAACGATGTTAATGAACCCACACTGCACTGCACAGGAAATTTACCCATAAACCCACTGGTTAGTTGCTCGCTCTTCTGCTTCGGCTTTCCTCTTCCTCAGCAGATCTCGATCCCGCAGCCGCCGTCCAGTCCCTCCTGGAAAAATATCCCACATTCCTTTGTTTTGCTGATGGATCATGGTACCCGATTCACAGCAGGTTGTTACAGGTAAAATATTCTAATGAATTCAATGTTAGCAAAGAAAAGTCGCTAGGAAACAGATCTCTAGCATGATGAGCTAATTAGCAGTTAGCATTTAAAATTATGTAGCACTCTACATTAAGAGGGCTAGGCTATCTATCAAGTCTAGAAAGGTCTTGCATTTGGGACGAAGCCCTAAAATGGCTGACATTCTAATAATAAGTTTGTTAAATAGGTATGAAATGTAGCTTTTGGTAAGGAGCGTGAAGATTACGCTCATAACAAGTGTCGGACAGAGCAGGTTGCAGAACTTATACAACAATAATTAAACATTTGAATGTTTTTGTGTGAAAGTGTGTTTGGAGATGATTCTATTACTGGAAGGACTGCAGTTATTAGTCTACAGAACACAAACACCAGGAACTCTTTCACAACGTCAAACAGAAATGACAGCAACACGGTCGTTTATTGCCGCTAATGAAAAATAAACCAACAGTAAGATTCTGAAAATCAGACTTTACTGATGTGCTGCACTGAGTTCACGTTTAAACACACAAGAAGAAGCTGGTCATTAAACTGAAACTCGTACCTTGGTCTTCATCATGGACTTTCACTTCGGTGGGAACGTTCTCCTCCAGCGTCTCCTCCATTTTGTCGCTCGATCAAACGCATAAAGTGCAAGTGGAAGACGGGCGCGTGAAGAAAAGCGCTGTGGCTCCTGCCCTCTGAGAGAAGAGTTATCAGGCTAAACATTAACGCTGAGCTGGGTGAGTTCGTGCAACGCCGCTCTTATCTTATTTGCAAAGGAGGAGCACTTGGCACAGAATTCAGAAAAAAAGCGGGTCATGCTGTTGGCATTGATGGTAATGAAATGGTGTGTGTGTGTGTGTGTGTGTGTGTCTGTGTCTGTGTGTCTGTGTGTGTGTGTGTGTAAAAAACGGAATTCCCTGTAACTAATCCTTTGTTTTTCACGCATCTTTATTTAACAGTGTTGGTAATAACAGACGGGAGCTGAAGGTGTGACGATATAACTCATTACATAAACAGTAGTAACATTGTTAACATTACTCTGTGTGAGAAATAAAACACTTCAGGACGTGCAGTTATAGGAAATGAATCAACGCCGGGATGGTATGATGCGGCTCTGTGAACGTATGCGCATCGTCAGAGTACGCTGCTCGGCGTTATAACTCAAAATTACACAAAAGAGCAGCCTTCTTTTTTCCACAATGAAAACAGCAGATGAGTTGATCCACAGGTGAATCTGGAATAACTGACAGTTTTAAACTCTCCAATAATAACTGCACCCCCCAAGTCCTCCCGCGGAAGCCCCACCCCCTTCCCCGTCTTGTCTCGATTTTCCCGCTTTGAGAGATGCACCGATGCAGCGTCTTTGCTTTCTGCCCCGGTGAATGGAGAAGGTTTTGAGTTAATGTGAAATAAAATCTATAAAATCATAACGTATCATAGCGAGTGCATTAATATAAACCTGCGCTACAGTCAGAGCTGCTGTTATAGAGAACTAATCAACACCTCCTGACCAATCAGGATCCAGAACTCAGCAGCGCCGTGGTGTAACTGGGTATAAATAAAGATACAAGCCCCTTCTTAAAGAGGTATAAATCAGAGAAGCCCACAAAACCATGCCCCTGTCTTCTAAAGGCCCTCAGGCTCATATTTCCGCAAGCTAGATTAAATCTACATATCTTGAGATCTACACTCTTCTGCTCACACCTTTTTGAGGCCCACAGATTCCTATTTGCCTACATTTCTGACACCTACAAACACTTGTATCGATTATTCTGAGGTCTAATCGTTCATACTCCTACTTTCTTATCTACAAATTCTAAAAGAACTTACTCCTGCAACCCTGAGGTCCACCAGCTTCTACCCCTGTTCTGAGGTCCATCACTTCCTACTCCCGTTCTGAGACCTGCAAGCTCCAGTTCTTATCCTGAGGTCAACAAGCCCGTATTTCTAACTTTCTGGGATCTACAAGCTGCTACTACATGAGTGAACTCTACCTGCTGAGGAACGCCTGACCAAACTATCTCAGAATGCTCTCTGAAATAAAGGTATTTAATGGACTGGAACCATCAAGGGTATTATTATTATTATTATTATTATTATTATTATAGAATTCTATATTCATTGGGATTCTTAAACTGTCTGATGTAAAAGGACTCGTGAGGCCAGAGGAACAGGTTCTCCCCCGAGTTGAGACTTGGTTCCTCCCTCAGCTGGAATCTGGTTCTGTTGGGTTCTACAGCGTATCAACGTGCTGACACACTGCATTGTTCTTTAACGTGTTCTCAACTCATGCTTTTAGTTAGTTACAGCTACAAAATTCAAAACACCCAAAAATAGTGCCTTAAAAAAAGGTAAAATCTAGAACCCTTGGTACAGGAAACTTCAGAAAGCGTTTTTTACTCACATGCTCTCTCTCTGTCTCTCTCTCTCTGTCTCTCTCTCTCTGTCTCTCTCTCTCTCTCTCTCTCTCTCTCTCTCTCTCTCTCTCTCTCTGTCTCTCTCTCTCTCTGTCTCTCTCTCTCTCTTTCTCTCTCTCTGTCTCGCTGTCTCTCTCTCTCTCTCTCTCTCTCTCTCTCTCTCTCTCTTTCTCTGTCTCTCTCTTTCTCTCTCTTTCTCTCTCTCTCTCTCTGTCTCTCTCACTCACTTTGTCTCTGTCTATCTCTTATCTCCTGTCATCCGTCTCTGGGCGTGTCTCAATCTTCACGCTGCACACTTCAGTCACTAAACTTCCAGGCAGTACTCTTTTATTTCTCACAGACTCTGGACGGATGTTTCTCTGGACTTTATAATGACTCAAGTCCAAACAAACTGCTGTTACAGCATTAATTACTGTTTACCTCAGATAAAATACAAAACACCATTAAAAAAACACACACACACACACACACACACACACACGCACACACATTCACAAACACACACACACACACACACGCACACACACACGCACACACACACGCACGCACAAGAAAGGGAACACCAAGAGAATAAACAACTAAATATAAATGTATAAAAAGTCAACATGAGAGTAAATTCATTCGTTTTATTTGTTGTTTGTTTTGTATCAACTGAAAAATAAAACGATTTTACGATTTAAAATACATTTTTAAAAACAACATTATTTAAATGTCTATATACAATATATCCTCATTTACCTTACAACAAATCAGTTAAAGTATTAACTAATTTAATTATTGTGTAATTATTATTATGTATCATATATATTATTTGTAATAATTATAAAATAAAATAATTTGTAAATAAAATGTTGCTGAGAGTGAGCTGCAGAACTGGTACAGCAACACACACACAAACACACACACACACACACACAAACACACACACACACACACACAGACACACACACACACACACACAGACACACACACACACACACACACACACACACACACAAACACACACACACACACACACCTGGACAGTGTGACAGAAAGTAAACAGTGAAGATGATTATCATTAGTCGCCCTCTGGTGGCTGACTGCAGTATATCATTAATGTATGTATAGGAGCAGATACTAGTCCATCCATCCAACCATCTTCTATACCGCTTACTCCTTTTCAGGGTCACGGGGAAACCTCGAGTCTATCCCAGGGAGCATCGGGCACAAGGCGGGGTACACCCTGGACAGGGTACAATCACATACACATTCACACACCCATTCATACACTACGGACACTTTAGACACGCCAATCAGCCTACCATGCATGTCTTTGGACTGGGGGAGGAAACTGGAGTACCCGGTGGAGTACGGGGAGAACATGCAAACTCCGCACACACATGGCCCTGGCGGGACTTGAACCCCAGACCCTGAGGCAAACGTTCTAACCACTAAGCCACCGTGCACCCTGACAGATACTAGTTTTAAAAGTAATTGTACATGCCTTATACAAGATGTATGGCTAAAACACACACACACACACAATGCACTGTGAGCAGTGTGTGTGTGGATGAATGTGTGCAATACCCATAATGCAGTCTGAGTGGTGTGTGTGTGTGTGTGTGTGTGTGTGTGTGTGTGTGTGTAATACCTATAATGTAGTGTGAGTAATGTGTGTGTGTGTGGAGGAGTGTGTGTAATACCCATAATGCACTGTGAGTGGTGTGTGTGGAGTGTGTGTAATACCCATAACGCACAGTGAGTGGTGTGTAATGAAATAAAGTGTAAAGTTAAAGCTACATTATCTCAGAGTTGCTAATTTGGAGACATTTATTCCCCTTTAGCAACTTTATCTCAAAAAGAGCCTAGTCCCCAACAACCAATCAACGATCACCATTGTTCCCAACAACCAATCACTGATCACTGTATCTTCTGAAATTCTTACTTCTACATGTAGCACATTTCGATATGCAAATGATCATTATAATTCAATGAATATGCAAATTAGTTTGACATTATCTTGTGAATGGTAGTGACTTTTTGAGTATAAATGTAGCTACTTTCACCTGATTATCTGCAACACAGAGCTGGATTTAGCTGCTAATCTCATATGCTAATTGCTAACTACCGAATATATTTTATGTAAATAATCTACATTACATTTTAAGCACATTTAGAGTATGCACATTACAGAGAATGTGAGAACAGATGCAACAGCACATATTCATTATTTTACAAGAGAATCAAAATACAACTCAAGATAAATAAAAAAATAATTAAATATTAATGTGCTTTACCAAATGTTAATAAAACATAGAGAGAGAGACTGGTAAGGCAACAACTGTTTATCGCAGCTCTAACGTAATTGAGAACAGGAACTAACTTCTCTCTCTGATGTTCCACAGCATGAAATCTGTGATGTGCGATGTGTCGTTCATGAATAAATGAAACATTGTAATGGTTGGCAAGTTGCTGTGGTGTAAGTGGAAGAACACGCTCTAGACCGTGCGGTTATACAAAAATGATGCGCTTCAGGGTGTAGCAGCACCTCCGCTTCATGTTGTGCCGCTTCACACCGCTGCGGCATGCATTAGTTTCATACAATCATTCCTTACATATTTATTTTCATATACACAATTGTTGTGTTATATTTCCACTTCACAGGGGGTACAGTGATTAGTGGTTATCACGTTCGCCTCACACCTACAGGGTTGGAGGTTTGATTCCCTGTGCCGTGGGGGTTTCCTCCCCCAGTCCAAAGACATGCATGGTAGGCTGATTGGCATGTCCAAAGTGTCCGTAGTGTGTGAGTGGGTGTGTGAATGTGTGTGTGATTGTGCCCTGTGATGGATTGGCACCCTGTCCAGGGTGAACCCCGCCTTGTGCCCCGTGCTCCATGGGATAGGCTCCAGGTTCCCCGTGACCCTGAAGGATAAGCGGTATAGAAAATGGATGGACGGATTTTCACTTCACCTTTGTGCATTTTACTGCTTTATTTTTTTATAAAAAAATTACTTTAGTACTTTTTGGTTGTAGTTACAGCACTCTGATCTACCATGTATATGAAAACTGCTCTAGAAAAAAAGTTTTCTAAATGTGATTTTTTTTTTTTAATGATAGTTTTCATGCTATGGAAATAAAAAATATATATGATGAGATGAGGGGGGCACAGTGGTCTAGTGGTTAGCACATTTGCCTCGCACCTCCGGGGCTGGGGGCTTGAATCCCACCTCCTTCCTGTGCATGGCACCAGCATACTCTCACAGTGCCTCGGGGGTTTCCTCTGGATACTCTGGTTTCCTCCCCCAGTCCATAGACATGCGCTGTAGGCTGATTAGCAATTCCAAATTGTCTGTAGTGTGTGAATGTGTGTGTGCAATGGGTTGGAACCCTGCCCTGTGTAAACATGACAAACAGTATGGAAGATGGATGGATGATCCATTAGGGAGGGTGTATTGATGATGAAGTGGCATTACTACACTGTCCAGACCTGCGCAGGTAAGCTGAAAGAAATCTAGAAACATATTTTTAAAACGAACCTTCACACCCATTGCTCCTGTATATAACACCGAGACGGTATATATTTGCAGTATAGAATCTTTACATAACACCGAACAGTATAGGAGCTGTGTGGCGCCGCTGCAGTTCCGCTGTTCGGCCACACGTCGCCGCTGTTGCACGCCTCGCAGTCTTTTTTCAGCGCTGCACGCTTTCTGCTCTGTGTGTGTGTCGGAGTTTAAGTTGGCGTGGTGTTTTTGGGGGGGGTTTTAGCTCGTTTACACACACTCCTGTATTTCTCCTCTCCTTTAGGGCTTTTCTCTGTCTTTTGAGCTCGGTACAAATCTCCTGCGAAACCCAAGAGCGACAGAAGTTGCAACTTTTTTTAAACCAGCCTGGCGACATGGACATGAAAAAGAGGATCCATTTGGAGCTCAGAAACAGGACACCGTCTGATGTGAGTGCGTTTTTCACTTTCACAAGTCTTTCTGCTCTTTCTTCCAGCTCTTATTGATTCTAGGGGTGGTGTTTATTATTATTATTATTATTATTATTATTGCATATGGTTTGTGCGAGCGCTTTTCTTATACACAGCTGTTTAGGTTTTTTTGTATTGATGATTTGCTCTCCTCACTTTTCTGCCTCCTTTAACACTGAGTGAGGTGCATTAGGAAATCCACATGGTTTTTAAGATGTGTACATGCGTTGCTTTTACACAACATTTTACTCGCTGTATTAACACCAGCCTGTCTTATTTATTATTGTATTTATTATAACATGTAGTCCACATGGACTACAGAAATCTTAAGGGGGAAATAATCACATATATTCGTGCTCTTTTTATTAGTGCGCAATATTGCCCTATTTTAACTCACTTCGCTCGATATTTCGGCATTATAACATTTTCCAGGTCGTCTATTTCGATATTTTATAACTTTTTCCCCCTCACTGTAAGTGTCCGAGCGTGTGTGTGTGTGTCGGATTGAACTGGTTCAAAGCGATTTCACTGTAAAGCTATGGTGGCCATGTTGGCTCTAGTTAGCATTGCTGCTAATCTTCCTGCCAAAAAAAAACCCACACAAAAACAGGGCGCCATTTATCTGAAACCGCTCCGAAAAACAAATCTAACGATTCTGTAAATCATTATCCGCTCGCTGTGGATATTTAATTCCAGTCTGGAGCATATTTTCACCGCAGATATGTGTAAACGTCCATATTTGTGCCACCGTCACTACCGACTGTAATAACGCAAACGGGTGAAACTGGCCAACTCTCAGCTCCTGAGCCGCTGCTGCTGGATTTAAAGGGGCCGCTTGATCATTTATCACTTCACTGGTTTAAAATCAATTCATAAATAAATGACCAGCTTGAAAAATAAACTGAAAATGCGAGTTAAAAACGTTAACACTTTCAACTCGTGCTGTTTAACGTTTTATTTTTATTATTATTTATTTAAAGATAAGTTTTGTTCTCTGGAGATTAGCCTCGACGCTAGCTTTCCCGCCATTACGCCTCGCGCTGAGCTAGTAACACAATACTCGGATTAAAACGTTTTCCTTTAATATCTCTAAAAATCGAAATATTACCTCACGCAACAAATCTAAAACACGTTTTCTCGAATTCTCTCGAGTTTGTTCGGAATTGATTCGTTTTTCTAATCGTAATCACGACGGAAGTGACACGGAGCTGCTCAGCTAAACCGCCCACATTTACTTACTCAGGGGGAAAATCCGGCGGAAATTAGCTTCTTTCTTTTGTTTTTTCTTTAATAAAAGCATGAAACTGTGCTTACTTATTGGTATTTTAAATCACAGTTGTTCTAGACGGTTAAATATGTGTAAGCAGAGTAATTTGAGCGAATATTCCCCCCGTACAGGTTTCTGTGGTGTTACTGTAGAACAGCTCAGTTTCGCCATATTGTCTCTGTGGAGGAAGAAAGCGACTCTCCATCTTTACTAATCTTTCCCTCTCTCCTTCTCGGTGTTTCTCTCCGTCTCCATGGTGTGAAATATTCTTACACGATCATCATGTCGAAGTTTAGCTCCTAGACGAAACATAAACACGCACAGCTTGTAGTTAACGCAAGAAGGAAACGCGTTTTCTGTGGTATTTAAGTGTGAGAGAGATTCTCTAATGCTGCTTCTGAAAGGACAACACTGTTCACCATTCACACCCTGGAGAGAGAGAGATGTGTGTGTGTTTTATATAATATTATTGTGTGTGTGTGAGAGAGAGAGAGAAATCTGTCTTTGAGATTTTTAGATAATAAATAAAATCCCAGTTATTTATAAGCAGAAATGGTACTTTTTCTTTCCCCTCACAGCTGTGTGTAGTGATATAATCATTCCAGGTATAAAGATCATACAGAATAATATCGTGAGTTTTCATTATATCGAGGTATCTGGTTCTAGTTTCGCATTTTGAAAAGCATTATAACTTGTATAAATGCCACTGAATCTTTTAAATGTTCGTTTAAATTAGATTCTTTAGGTGAAAAGTCAAAAGTACACAATGTTCATGAAATGTAGTTGATCCACCAGAACATGTTTGGTCAATATCTTCTTCTTCTTCTCCTTATTATTATTATTATTATTATTATTATTATTATTATTATTATTATTATTCTATTTAATTCTAGAAGAATTTCTGAAATAGCAATCATTGTTGATCTTTATGCAATTGAAGTTTTTTTTTTAACAAATAGAAACAAAGTGTAAACTCTTCTGTCCTGAAGATGTCGGAAAACGTATTTACCTTCCATAAATGTTAAACAAACACCTCTCTCCTTACATAACAATTACATACGTTATTAATCCGTTTATTTGGAGCATCCACCGTACACGTTCATGTGAAACAAGCTGTTACTAGTGAGACATGATCTAAACCCGCGCTACTGTTAGAGCTACTGTTGTATAGAAAACACCTTCTGAACCAATCACAATCCAGGATTCAACAGCGCTGTGGTGTAAAGCAAAAATGATCTTTACAAAATAGGATTTAGGTTTACTGACAATGTGAGTCATGTCAATAGAAACCTGAAGTTCAGATGCTTTATTTTTTTTAACATTCTACAAAAAATTAATTAAGGAGGAAAATGAAACTCTGAGCACAAGAATATATTTTAGCATCCAATCTGTGACTTGTTTCAGTAAATAATAATAGTTATATTAAGATTATTCTACATGCTGCTCAGTATGATGGGGGTGTTTTTACCTGTCAGTTTGAGGTCGAGCGTTAGTGGATGTCACCGTTAGCGATGACGAAGTCGTGTGGTACCTATCTGCCGATAACCGAGTAATCAACCGATAGTTTTTTAAATTGATACTGAACACTCAAAGTACAATATTGCTGAACTTTTTTTTTATTACAAATATAAACAGTACTGACTGCCATGAAAATGTACTGTATTTAAAAAACAAAACAATCAATAAATATTAAAGTAAATAAAAGATATACATCCAATCCAAACTTAAAAAGTCCAACTAGCACTCCAAATAACTAGTAAAGTTAGAGACATCTTCAAAAACATTTCAAATAACACAACAAAATTAGTCAGTAATAGTTTTTATTTCATCTCTAGAGGACGCTGTCGTGCCGTATAACGACAGCGGACCCTTCTCAGCCGCAACCTGGACTATAGGTGTGGATTTTTGCAGAACCGATCAATCGGTTGAACTATACTGTCAGTGCTATTATACCGCGGTGTTAATGTCATTACTCACCCAGCCCTCTGTAAATGTGTTGTTACTGATCTTGGAACTTGTTTAATATATTTGTTTAATCAGAAGGATCTTGGACAGTCTGTATTTTTAGTATTGAAGATAGCAAAAATATGATTGGATCATCTTGCTCATCAAATATGAGAAATTTGATACCACTATAAATGTATATTACAATAAATATTTGGAATTTATAACTCAAACCAAAAAGTGTAACTGAATAAGGAGTGTGGTTCCTGTCGAAACAGGAAGTGACATGGACTGTACCACTTCTAGTCCAATCCGAATGACTGAGTGATCAGTGTCCCTCTTTTCTGCAAAACGTTGATCAGTGGAGACGCGTTCGGTCTGAAGTTCGCTACAAGGCTAATATAGCTAACAAGTAATGGAAGCCTATAGCCACCAGTTTAGCATCGTGTGAACTGCGTACAGCACACTTCAGTATTAGGTATCGACCTCTTTCCCTCAGTCCGTTCTGTAATCTGTCCTTACTGTAATATTAAAATAAACACCTTAATGAGTACCAATTTGCATACATTTTCTTTTAAATTAAATCTGAATATTATAGGATATATATAAATTCTGATATATGCTGTTTACGTCTTGTTTGTTTCAGGTGCAGGAACTCGTTCTGGAGAACTGCAGATCGAACGAAGGGAAGATCGAAGGCCTCACTGCTGAATTCGTCAATCTCGAATATCTCAGTTTGATAAACGTGGGATTAGTCTCCGTGTCCAACCTGCCCAAACTCGCCAAGCTCAAAAAGGTCCAGCGGCCATTTCCCATCCACCTTTTGCAGCTTCTGTAATATTTTATTGCAGGGAGAATCTTTTTTTTTTTTAACGCTGTACATTTTATTTATTGCAGTTGGAACTCAGTGATAACAGAATCTCCGGCGGCCTCGACGTTTTAGCCGAGAAACTCCCGAACCTGACACATCTAGACCTGAGTGGAAACAAACTGAAAGACATCAGCACGCTGGAACCTCTGGTTTGTGTTTGCTTACTCATTTACATATGTAAATTTACCACCAATATTAAAAACATTACCTTTATAACATTCAGTTTATTAGAGTATTTACATTAGTCCGGGATTTAAAGAAGGAACACCAGCATAATGTTGAAAATCTAATTGGAGAGTGTTTGTGGGTTAGTCTGTATACTATAATGCTAGTTTTTGGATTAGCCTGTTTACTGTAATGCTAGTTTTTGGATTAGCCTGTTTACTGTAATGCTAGTTTTGGAATTAGCCTGTTTACTGTAATGCTAGTTTTGGAATTAGCCTGTTTACTGTAATGCTAGTTTTGGAATTAGCCTGTTTACTGTAATGCTAGTTTTGGAATTAGCCTGTTTACTGTAATGCTAGTTTTGGAATTAGCCTGTTTACTGTAATGCTAGTTTACTATTACACTTGTGGGTTAGCCTGTCACGCTAGTTTGTGGGGTATAGCCTGTTATGCTAGTTTTTGTGGGTTAGCTTGTCGTGCTAGTTTGTGGGTTAACCTGTTTACTATCATGCAGGTTTGTGGGTTGGTGAAAATTAGCACTGTTGCACCAGCAGTGATCATAAAATTATTAGCCTGTTAGCTAACTCTAACACTTCCTGTGACGTTCAGAAAAAACTCGACCACTTGAAGAGTCTCGATCTTTTCAACTGTGAAGTGACTAATCTGAACGGATATCGGGAGAGTGTGTTCAAATTGCTGCCTCAGCTCACATATCTGGACGGATACGACGCCGAGGACCGCGAAGCTTCCGACTCAGACGGAGAGGTGGACGGCGTGGACGAGGACGAAGACGAGGGTGAGTTTCACTTTCTGTTCCATGCTGGTGGTTTTGGCTCTGTGTGTTTCTCCGCTGATCTGAACTGTGTTCTGCAGAGGGTGAGGAGGAAGAGGAGGAGGACGTTGAGGAGGAAGACTTTGATGAAGAAGAGGATGAAGATGAAGATGAGGACGAGGTAGAAGGAGAGGAAGACGACGAAGATGTCAGTGGAGAGGATGAGGTCAGTTACAGTGTTGGCCTGGTTACCGGACCTGAGCACCTTTACACAGTTTTATTCAGAGCTTCTCTTTTTAACGGCGGAGTACACGTTGGTTGCTAAGCGACAGAACGGGTATAAACGGACGTGTTCTGGGGACACAGTGACTTCAGTCTGAAATCTGACCCGTTAGTAGAGCGTGTAGTTATTATACAGTTTGTAGTTGGCGTGTTCACTGCTACACTATTCCACCTGCTCTGTGATTTCAGGAGGAAGACTTTGGCCAGGATGGAGAGGTGGATGATGATGAGGAGGATGAAGAAGAAGGTATGTAACAAATTTCTGCAGTTCTTTGTTTTTATTTATTTATTTAAGAAGGTTTTAAATTGCGACAAACTGATCCCTGATCGCTCTTCCAACAGAAGTCGTCACGACGGGAGAGAAAAGGAAGAGAGAAGCCGACGATGAAGATGACGACGATGATGACGATGATGAATAAAATCCAACCAGCCAGTCAGCTTCCTCTTCTCCTTCTTAACCCCATCCTCCCCCTTTTTACTCACTGACCTCAGTTGCCCCGCCCCTCATTTTTCCTTCCATGTATTTCTACCCCATTGGGGATAAGACTGTACCGCATGGGCGGGGCATGTGGAACCGAGAGAGAGAGAGAGAGCGCGCGTGTGTGCCATTGGTCGGTCCACTCAGCATTCCACATGTTCAACTCCAATCCCTGCCCATGTTCCACCCCTTCCCCCTCCTGCGTGTGTTTGTGTGTGAAGAGCCTGTGTGAGGACTTTGGGGATCTAGTTTTGGGTCTGTGCTTTTAATATTTTGTTGGAGACTTGTTTTTTTTTTTTTTCTTTCCCTTATTTTTTTTTTTTGTTTCTTTTGGTTCACTTTCTCAATAAGATTATCGCTATAGCAACCGTGTGACAAGCGAGCCATAATTTTTTTTAGCATGGCGGCTCGTCACACACCTCCGTGTCACTGCTAAATTTTTACTTTCTGTAATACGAAGAATACAAACTTTGTAAATAAAATGACATTTTGTGCTTCGATCGTCCTCTGGTTTAATCCGATTTCCACCATCACCTCCACCTGACGGCACTGATGCTGCCCACTTTTACACCACCTTTGCACTAAGAATCACCTCCAGAGGCATAAAAAAAACTACAAAGGCAGTGTATTACAGAAAAAAGCTAATAACTAGGCCACTATCTACTCAATTTTTAGAGCAAGGTAATAGATATTTAGATGTACAGTGAGGGAAAAAAGTATTTGATCCCCTGCTGATTTTGTATGTTTGCCCACTGACAAAGAAATGATCAGTGTATAATTTTAATGGTAGATTTATTTGAACAGTGAGAGACAGAATAACAAGAAAATCCAGAAGAACGCATGTCAAAAATGTTATAAATTGATTTGCATTTGAATGAGGGAAATAAGTATTTGACCCCCTCTCAATCAGAAAGATTTCTGGCTCCCAGGTGTCTTTTATACAGGTAACGAGCTGAGATTAGGAGCACACTCTTAAAGGGAACGCTCCTAATCTCAGTTTGTTACCTGTATAAAAGACACCTGTCCACAGAAGCAATCAATCAATCAGATTCCAAACTCTCCACCATGGCCAAGACCAAAGAGCTCTCCAAGGATGTCAGGGACAAGACTGTAGACCTACACAAGTCTGGAATGGGCTACAAGACCATTGACAAGCAGAAGGTGACAACAGTTGGTGCGATTATTCGCAAATGGAAGAAACAAAAGAACTGTCAATCTCCCTCAGCCTGGGGCTCCACGCAAGATCTCACCTCGTGGAGTTGCAGTGATCATGAGAACAGTGAGGAATCAGCCCAGAACTACACGGGAGGATCTTGTCAATGATCTCAAGGCAGCTGGGACCATAGTCACCAATAAAACAATTGGTAACACACTACGCCGTGAAGGACTGAAATCCTGCAGCGCCCGCAAGGTCCGCTGCTCAAGAAAGCACATATACATGCCCGTCTGAAGTTTGCCACTGAACATCTGAATGATTCAGAGGACAACTGGGTGAAAGTGTTGTGGTCAGATCAGACGAAAATGGAGCTCTTTGGCATCAACTCAACTTGCCGTGTTTGGAGGAGGAGGAATGCTGCCTATGACCCCTGGAACACCATCCTCACCGTCAAACATGGAGGTGGAAACATTATGCTTTGAGGGTGTTTTTCTGCTAAGGGGACAGGACAACTTCACCGCATCAAAGGGACGATGGACGGGGCCATGTACCGTCAAATCTTGGGTGAGAACCTCCTTCCCTCAGCCAGGGCATTGAAAATGGGTCGTGGATGGGTATTCCAGCATGACGATGACCCAAAACACACGGCCAAGGCAACAAAGGAGTGGCTCAAGAAGAAGCACATTAAGGTCCTGGAGTGGTCTAGCCAGTCTCCAGACCTTAATCCCATAGAAAATCTGTGGAGGGAGCTGAAGGTTCGAGTTGCCAAACGTCAGCCTCGAAACCTTAATGACTTGGAGAAGATCTGCAAAGAGGAGTGGGACAAAATCCCTCCTGAGATGTGTGCAAACCTGGTGGCCAACTACAAGAAACGTCTGACCTCTGTGATTGCCAACAAGGGTTTTGCCACCAAGTACTAAGTCATGTTTTGCAGAGGGGTCAAATACTTTTTTCCCTCATTAAAATGCAAATCAATTTATAACATTTTTGACGTGCGTTTTTCTGGATTTTTTTATTGTTATTCTGTCTCTCACTGTTCAAATAAATCTACCATTAAAATTATAGACTGATTACTTCTTTGTCAGTGGGCAAACGTACAAAATCAGCAGGGAATCGAATACTTCTTTCCCTCACTGTAACATCGTTAACCATGGTTCCCAGATTTTAGCCAAATTTCCAGCCCAGCTACAACCACCACACGAAAGACCTGGAGATTGGAAACGGGGGACACAATGGGGACACAGTTGTGCCTGTTGTTGACAGGATCTCTGTGTGGAAAACAAGTATTTCACACATTTCTGATGAACAGACATTATTCACTCCACTAGTCCCCTCTCCCGATCTTTGCAATAGAAATAATGCTGTACATCGGTAGCCCTATTTGGATGGGGTCGAATGTACAGGGGATCCTGGGGTAATTTCCTCCGTGACTTTATTTCTGTCCGGATCGGCTACATAAGAGTATTTCTCCATCCTCCTTAAATATCTAATGACGCACATGACACACACGCGGGTTTGTACAAAATACATCCCGCTAGAAACTCGCTCCTGCGGTGGAGTTTCATCGCTGAGGAGACCTGTACAAAAAATGTATTACAGACGTCCTGCTGATAAACTAATTCAGTCCAAATATGGCTTATGACCCACTGTCTGCACTTACACTGTCTTTTTGTGGAAATGTATTAGTTTAAATTCTGGTTATTTGCAGTTCCCAATCTGGCAACTGTCCTGTCCTCTGCTCCTCCCTAGAGTCGAGGATGGGCTGAGTGATTCCTTCCCCATTGGGCCTCTATTATTATTATTATTATTATTATTATTATTATTATTGGTTGTTTGTTGCAGTTCTCATTTTTGACCACAAGGTGCATTAATAACTCTGGAGCTGTAAGGGGCACTGAGCCGCTACACCACCATTAAGCTACGTTCACAAATACAGCGATTTTATTGCTGCAAGTCTCCAGGCGCTGTACTATGAAGTCACCAGGAGGCGTTCCTATTACTGGTCGCCATAGTAACATTTATCAGTGGGTGGGGCAACTCACATGCCACTTTTGTCAACAAACCAGTTTTCTTGCCGCTAAAATGAAAGATTTTGGAGGAAGAGTATATAAGTGTATATAAAATTCACCAGCGTATACATGCATCATATCCTACGAGACGGAGAAGAAGCAGTGTGTGCTCTCTGCTACTGCGGACGTCTATCTGGACTGTCCATGTCCACAGGATGGCATGTCCTCACAGGCAGCATGGAGGATCACAGATCACGTCTGCTATAGTCTTTACTCCCATTGGTAGTCGCTGCACTAAGTCACTCCAAATTTGCATAAAGTTTAACTTTTGTCAACTTGTTGCATCGCTGGACACGCCCACATCTAGTCGCCACCAGTCGCTGTCACTCATGTTGCCGGAAGTCGCCAGCTCTCTAAAAATGAACATCTCCGGAAGCTTTGTCGCTGCGAGTCGCTGTATGTGTGAACGTACCTTTACACAACGTCTAGAAACGCCGGCAAATCAATAACTTCTGTCAGATCGTTACATTCGCTGAAAAGAGGTCATTATTAGGTCATTTCAGTGAAATTTAAACTATTTTGAGTTGTGAATGAAGACTTCATGAATATTCACATTTGCTGAATGACTCATCTGTATCGTATCGGATCAAAGCCTGGGGTTCACACCACTACACAACACCCTGCAAAACCAGCAAGGACACTACACAAATCCTACCGATTAGGGGTGGAGCCAGAAAAAACAAGGCAGAGACACGAGTCATTCCTAAACACACTGTAATTGAGATGAGACACTACAGCAGTGTGGGTACAGTGTGTGTATATGTGTATGTGTATATGTGTATAATTAACAACTTTAAAAGTACACAGTGAATCATAGGACAGTTTAAAAAGGAACTTATTTGAATTGTTTGAATCCTCCCTGCTGAAAAAAACAACAACAGGAACCCTCCTAGAATTTGTAATGGTTTGAATGGGAATTGTAATAGTCCCTATGGGTCTCTACTGATAATTTATGTCATGTCTAATGGATACCATTAAGGACCAATAATGGTAATGGTTTTAATTAATTAATGGTTAGCTGATGGTTTGTAATGGTATTTGTAGTGAAAACCATTAGAACATCTGTGATGGTTTCTATTGTTTTTTCAGCAGGCTGTTCTCTCTCCCACAGACACACTTTTACAGATTACTTTTAAACATATGGCTTTTGTTCAGACATGTGTTACACTGTGTGTGTGTGTGTGTGTGTGTGTGTGTGTATGCACAATAACTATTTTTATCTTCATCAAGAATAAAGGTGCTGAAAAATAAAACAACTCGATCATCTTTAGCGTTAAGCCCACGCGAGTGAACGCCCCGGTTCGGAATAAACACCCCGGTGTTGGACGGACTCTTTACTCTGAACTCTTTTTAGTGCTGAGTTTAAGAGTTCACTTCACACCTTCAGGGACGAAGTCATATGTACAGTGTTGAATAAGTGACGTATAAGTGGACATTTCCAGGGTTTTAGAACATCTACAGTTTATACGGAACGCCTACGGACATGCCTTCGTGTAGAATGAGAAAGTGGTAATGTCTGAGTGTGAAACTGATGAACTCGCCCTGTGTTTATTATTAGTCTCCGGATAATCTTCCATAAACACCGCACGCAATACTGACAGATTCGACTGTGTGTAATCACACGTGTTAAAGTTAAACTCCGCCCCGAAACACGTTAAACACGTTTATACTGAAATTATCAGGGAGATGTTTAGGGATTGCGCGGATCAGTTATTGGTTGTCGATGTATTTGTGTTATTCCCGTGAGAAATGGAGTTATGATGGAGTTTAATAGGAGAAAAAAGTTCACAGTCAGGCTTCGCTGTTAAAAACAGTACTTCTTTTCTCAATCACAATGTTCCAGTGTAGAAGTCACTGCCAGTTTAGAGCTCAAAGTCCCAGAATGCACCGCAGCTATGAGACTCGGCTCGGCTACGAGACTCGGCTATGAGACGAGACTCGGCTCGGCTACGAGACATGGCTCAGCTCGGCTACGAGACTCGGCTCGGCTCGGCTATGAGACGGTGAAGGCGATGGCGTTGATGGTGGTGTTAGCGAAAGTCGAAGCTTTGAAAGCTGGTTTATTTGAGCAGAGTTTACAGATGAGGAGGTGAGAGAGCTGAATACAGAACACAGGACTAAAGCACCGCCGCATCGCTCTCTTTAATGTAGCAAACTGTTAACCTAAATGAAAACTCCACCCTGAACCACTCGCATATTAATGTTGAAGTGAACCGTAACTGTGTTATGAGTGAGAAACACCAGGCAGAATAAACACTACAAAGCCTACAGAGGTTGTTCTTATAAAGCTGTTATTAATAAACTTTAGACCAGAGTGAAGATGTGCTAATAAAACAGGTGATACAGTAACCTGAGAGAGAGAGAGAGAGAGAGAGAGAGAGAGAGAGAGAGAGAGAGAGAGAGAGAGAGAGAGAGAGAGTTTAAAGTGAATCTCTCTCGCAGTTGTGGGAAACATGGTGATAAACTGAAAATTACTTAAGAAAAGAAATCGTAAACGTGTGTTCCCTCGTTATACACAAGCCATAAATCCAGTCTAAATTCTTATTCATATCCAAACAGTGAACTAAAAATGGATACAAATATTAATGGAGCTAATAAAAATAAAAATAAGTAAATGTGTAGTAAAACAAAATCCAGTTAAGAGAAAAGTGATGTTTTAAAAACAGAATCCAGTGTAATATAACCATCAGAGCACGTGAAAACACGTGAAAAACACGTGAAAACATAACATTATTAATAGAATTATTAAAACATTATTGCAGGATCACGGACATGTATACTGGAAGTGTTGGTCATGGTTTAAAATATTTTACATATATTATTTTATTAGATTCTTTTCTAAAACGGCAGTGTGTTGAATTAAAGCAAGTTTGAGAAAGAGCGAGCGCAGCTCAGCGCTGTGAGAAGACCATCCTAAACCCTGCGCTGCTCTTTCACAACAATCATCACATCTTCAGCTACAGTTCCAGGCTTCTTAATTATCTTTTGCTCTTTTTTTGGTCACTGGCTTTTAAAAAAAAACAAAAGAAGAGTTAATACACAAAGCGGAACACAAGAAAATAAATAAGAGAGAAGTAAAGCGTGTCGCTGTGAGATACCCGTAACTTTATCATACAGCACTTTCACTCACACACACATTCATACAGTGTATCATCATCATCATCATGTCTTACCTGGAGATTAATACACACACACACACACACACACACACACACACACACACACACACACACACACACACACACACACACACGCTCGCAGACATAAAACACCTGAACGCATTATCTAAGACAGGCACATCATTCCTTTTTTTCAAAATAAAAATGATTAAAAATAACCTTGCATAGCTGTGAGGCGTAAAAAAAACAAAACAAAGCGAAACTAAATGAAGCCACATTTACGCACAAAGCTGTACAAAAGTGACGCAGTGTTCCATGATTAAAGCAGGTTTAGGCAGCTTGAGGTCCTCTGTGTGTGTGTGTGTGTGTGTGTGTGTGTGTGTGTGTGTGTGTGTGTGTGTATCCCCCTCCTCAGCGGGAGTTCCTGACATTTTTTATCTCGAGCTCGAGCTGCTTTATCCGAACATCTCTCTGACCGAGAAGCTCACGGAGCCGCCGGATCTCCTCCTGTTGCTTATAATATAGCTGCAAGAGCTACACACACACACACAGACACACACAGACACACACAGACACACACAGACACACACAGACACACACAGACACACAAAATAAACTTCCTGTGACAATACAAATATATAAACAATAATATTGAGAATTATAATTAGAGAGCGTGTGATTGTACAGTGTGTGATTAGAGAGAGCGTGTGATTATAGAGAGCGTGTGATTATAGAGAGCGTGTGATTAAAGAGAGCGTGTGATTAGAGAGAGCGTGTGATTAGAGAGAGCGTGATTAGAGAGAGCGTGATTAGAGAGAGCGTGTGATTAGAGAGAGCGTGTGATTAGAGAGAGCGTGTGATTAGAGAGAGCGTGTGATTAGAGAGAGCGTGTGATTATAGAGAGCGTGTGATTATAGAGAGCGTGTGATTATAGAGCGTGTGATTATAGAGAGCGTGTGATTATAGAGAGCGTGTGATTATAGAGAGCGTGTGATTATAGAGCGTGTGATTATAGAGCGTGTGATTATAGAGAGCGTGTGATTATAGAGCGTGTGATTATAGAGCGTGTGATTATAGAGCGTGTGATTATAGAGCGTGTGATTATAGAGCGTGTGATTATAGAGAGCGTGTGATTATAGAGAGCGTGTGATTAGAGAGCGTGTGATTAGAGAGCGTGTGATTATAGAGAGCGTGTGATTATAGAGCGTGTGATTATAGAGAGCGTGTGATTATAGAGAGCGTGTGATTATAGAGCGCGTGATTATAGAGAGCGTGTGATTATAGAGCGTGTGATTAGAGAGCGTGATTAGAGAGAGCGTGATTATAGAGAGCGTGTGATTATAGAGCGTGTGATTAGAGAGAGCGTGTGATTAGAGAGAGCGTGTGATTATAGAGCGTGTGATTAGAGAGAGCGTGTGATTATAGAGAGCGTGTGATTATAGAGCGTGTGATTATAGAGAGCGTGATTATAGAGAGCGTGTGATTAGAGAGAGCGTGTGATTAGAGAGAGTGTGATTAGAGAGAGCGTGTGATTAGAGAGAGCGTGTGATTAGAGAGAGCGTGTGATTAGAGAGAGCGTGTGATTAGAGAGAGCGTGTGATTAGAGAGAGCGTGTGATTAGAGAGAGCGTGTGATTATAGAGAGCGTGTGATTAGAGAGAGCGTGTGATTAGAGAGCGTGTGATTAGAGAGCGTGTGATTAGAGAGAGCGTGTGATTAGAGAGAGCGTGTGATTAGAGAGCGTGTGATTAGAGAGCGTGTGATTAGAGAGAGCGTGTGATTAGAGAGAGCGTGTGATTAGAGAGAGCGTGTGATTAGAGAGAGCGTGTGATTAGAGAGCGTGTGATTAGAGAGCGTGTGATTAGAGAGCGTGTGATTAGAGAGAGCGTGTGATTAGAGAGAGCGTGTGATTAGAGAGCGTGTGATTAGAGAGAGCGTGTGATTAGAGAGAGCGTGTGATTAGAGAGAGCGTGTGATTAGAGAGAGCGTGTGATTAGAGAGCGTGTGATTAGAGAGAGCGTGTGATTAGAGAGAGCGCGTGATTAGAGAGAGCGCGTGATTAGAGAGAGCGCGTGATTAGAGAGAGCGCGTGATTAGAGAGAGCGTGTGATATGAGAGCGTGTGATATATATATATATATATATATATATATATTAGAGAGAGAGAGAGAGAGAGAGAGAGAGAGTGTGTGAGTGTGTGTGTGTATTACCTCGTTTTCAGTTTTAGGCGGTGAGCAGAGTGTGATGTCTCGCTGTCCATTAGCAATGGTCTCAGAGAAGTTCTGTTCTTTCCTGTCCTCTTTCTTCACTTCCTGTCTTTCCTCATCCATGTTCCTCTGGCGTTCAGCGAAGGTAAGCTGCTGAAGACCAGGTCGACTCTGAGACCGTCGGGTGTCTAATTGAACACTTGGAGCTTTCACCGGTTCCTCATCCTCATCCAGCTCCACCTTAGTGGCCACGCCCGGCTTCAGGGACACCAGCACTGGCCCTGCGGGGGAGGGGCGAGCTTTCAATTACCTTTAATGGAATTTCACATTTGGAATTTTTTTCTCTGTAGCTGGAGACAGCAATTACTACACATGTGGAAACATCTACAATGTTGGTATGTACACTTCATATAGTACTTGGGGGCGGGGCTAACAGCACGGATGTACAACAATCACATACCACACATTAAAAAGCATACAGGTTCTATAGGGAACCAAAAATAGGTATTCTAGGGTTCTCAAAGAGTTTGAGGAATTGTTTACAGTAGTATATATACAGTACACGTGTGATTTCTACCGGAGTGACAAATGTTTAAAAATATCGCCTAAATTTACACGTCACAGCTTCATGGTGGTTCCAGAGCGTCACGTGAGAACCGTGGTTCTGTCTCATCGCTGTAAATAACCTTTTCTGGCATCTTTATTTATAAAAGGATTAATACAGTTTTTTAGTGTGACGATAACATCATTAACAGTTATAAAAACTCTGTGTGTGTGTGTGTGTGTGTGTGTGTGTGTGTGTGTGTGTGTGTGAGTGTGTTGTAGACGCTCAGACCTTTGTCCATGCCACTCAGCCACTCCTCCGCTGTCATGGCTGCTTCCTTCCCAGCTGTCATCGGGTAAATATCCTCCTGATAGGATTCAGACTGTAACACACACACACACACACACACACACACACACACACAGTGTTTAATACAGAGACAAAAAAATCTATCTTGTGCAAACTTTACATTTTAAAGAAGTGACTGTCCTTAATGATTTTAACGTGTTATCTCAAGAGTGTGCACTTTGGTTTCAGAATATTGTGAAACTGTTCACACTGAGGAAGTAATCAGGATTCATAATTAGCTTCTGAAAAGGAAACTGTAGCGATGTCTTCAGATAATGAAGTAATGAAACGTCCCTTCAAATGGCCAAGAGAAGGTCAGCAAGGGCACATTAAAAACAAGATTGGAACAAGGAAACTTGTTCTACCGACTAACATCTCATTTCACTTATTCAAATCTTAGCTGCTTCACTTGAACCTGAAGAAATGCATCCAGGGCTCCAAGAAACAGAAAAAAAACAGGAAGAACAAAAATCAGAAAAAATGAATAAATACAAATTGTACGTGTAGGCATGGAGTAGGATGACGATCTTCATCAGTAAATTACTGAGTTAAATTATTAATGTTAATTAACGAGCTGATCGACACCACTGATACACGAGGTCACATGTAATGCTGCTCTCTGCTCACTAGAGGTCACCGTTTCCCACAAAACATACCAGAGCCACAGTGACCTATCAATGTGTTGATATATTTAGCTCTGTAAATATGTGTGTGCGCGCATTACCCTGCGTGGGACGATCATGGACAGTGGCTCGATGAGACTCTTTGTGGTCACCAGTCTGTAAAACCTGAAAACCTCACAAGAGCAAACATCCAGCCCTCGCTTCGGCATCACACCTACAACAACAACAACAACAACAACAACAATAATAATAATAAAATCTCAAGGTCATAAACAGGAAAATGCAAACAAAAAACAAAACAGCATTTCAACCCTAAGCATTATATAAATAATAAATAACACATAAGCAATAAATAATTGATGTTAAAAGTCCACATTTATTATACAGTAACAGTAAAGTAACGAGTGTTACTGAACCCTGAGGGTTTAAACCTTTAGGCTGAAATGAAGAATTTGTGTACGTCTGTGTGAAGCGTAGAGAACCTGTGTGTTCTGTGTTCTTCACACTGCTGCAGGTGATTTACATCATCAGCTTCTCTCTCTCACACACACACACACACACACACGGCTCCATCACAAACCATTGGTTCCACACTTAATGTACACACACGTTAATGTTCTAACAGTGTTCCGGATACGAGTGTGTGGATTGGGACACTACCTCACTGCTTATTAACACATCACTAATATATTAATGTTAACATACATGTGAGTGTGTGTCTGTGAGAGTGAGTGAGTGAGTGAGTGTGAGAGTGTGTGTGTGTGTGTGTGTGTGTGTGTGTGTGTGCGTGCGTTATTACCCATTCCTTTCTGTGGGAGGAGAGAGCGATATTCAGTCAGGTAGTGCACATACGGTTTCTCCGAGCTGATTTCGTAATATCGGATATTTCCATCTCCCTACAACACACACACACACACACACACACACACACACACACACACACACACACATTTAAATTTAATTTAAATTATGTCCTTATGGGGACTGAATGTTGTAATAATCAGTAAACAGTAATGAGGTGTTTTGCTCATGTTTTTAGGGTATTAGAGATGACACTCAGTAATCATCACACACTAAACTGTAATTATACTGTAGGAGTATTTCACTGTGTGTGTGTGTGTGTGTGTGTGTGTGTGTGTGGTGCTTTTAAATTTGTTGCTCAGACCCATCAAAGCTTAATTTTTAATTTTCCTTTTTCAGTTTATTACCAAACCCACAACTTTCAAACCAGGATGTAAATCAGCAGTATATTAGAAACAGCTCAAACAGAAAAGAAAAAAAACACCACTTCAATCAACTGACAAGGATTCTAGAACCTGATTCTAGAACCTGCCGGTCTCTTTGATCTGTTAGATGTGAGCTCGTCCTGACCTTCACCCTGCCTCGCAGTCATTTTCTACAGAAACGGGTGAATTTATTCATCTTTATGCAAATGAGAAACAAATATCACCAGGAACCGGCCAATCGGATTGTAGCGTGACATGAGCTCCTGTCATGGGCCACGCCCACCGTCACAGCTATGCCACACACCATAAAATCAGTGCAGCACAACAGTTTTACATACCAGAAAACACCGAAACAATCGGGAAATAACTACACTGGGTTAAAAATTTACTGCACAAACCAGTGTATCCAGTGAGAGTGAGAGTGTGTGTGTGGGTGTGTGGGTGTTATGCATACTCACTTTGCCAGCTATGTAAAGCATGTGTGTGTCAGGGTCGTAAAAAGGGAACAACACACCCGAGGAGCCATCCAGGTCTTCCTGAAACGATGGCTGGGAGAGGTCCTCCTGCACACACACACACACACACACACACACACACACACACACACACACCACTATTCACTTCATGAACATACAGAAGTATGTTATTTGAGACACAGCTCTTAAACTCAAACACTACATTGGAGGTTTAATCTTGTGATGTTTTCTGTAATTTAAGGTGAATCATGACACGCCCCCAATGTTTACCTGGAGAAATGTTCAGTGCTTTACCGGACACTTCCATCAGGATATACAAAGAGAGTAGCATCAAGACCGCATCATCAGGAAAAACATTAGTGAGTGGGACTGTACTTTTGTCTAAATAATAATTCGCCTTCATACACAAAACAAAAAGACGTCATGTAAAAGATGAAATAAATACAAGACAAAATCTTCTTAACTCTCTTAACCAATAACAAACACTCTTGACCAATCCCATCTTCTCCAGCAGACACTCTTGAGTCATACACACTGTTAACATGGTCTTTCTTTGTCGCACAAGCTTCATATCTGACTAGCCACTAAGTAAAAAGTCCTGTAGGCGTCCCGTCTGGATACACACATGCATGTATCTCCACTCGGATCTCACCTGATCCCACAGGGCAATCTGCCGATGGTTCCAGCGAGAGTTCCCCGTCGACAGCAGCATCTTCAGATTCCCCAGAAACATCACTTTACTGGCTCTGTGTATCTTTGTGCTGGTCTCCTGAAACACACACACACACACACACCGCACATTCAGACACAGTGAAGCCCGTGTTACATTAATTAGGAGGGGACAAAGTGTGTGTGTGTGTGTGTGTGTGTGTGTGTGTGTGTGTGTGTGTGTGTGTGTGTGTGTGCAATTAAAGCTCTACTGTTGATCTTCGCTCAGGTGAAGAGTGAGTTTTAGATGTGGACTGCTGAGAAGAGGGAGCGTATGTCACATACACACACACACACACACACACACACACACACACACACACACACACACACACACACACACACACACATTCAGTTTTGCTACCAAGTTAAAAGAACTGAATAAGTTAATTAGTCAAGTAAATAAGTACGTAAAATAAAGAAATATATGAAATACAAATATAATTTAAAATGCTACATTAAAATTACCCTGTAATACATTAAAATATATTCTATATTGGATATAATTATACTGCAAATTATTTATATAAATATAAAGTCAATCATACATGAAAAAATGACAAATATACAACAATGTAAATATAATAAACGTCAAATAAAAACAACAAAATGATCATTTATTAAATGATGAATACAAAAATACAAAAAGGATAAAATTACTTAAACCATTAATAAAATAATTCAATTAACTTAACATAAAAAATATAATTAAATAAAAAACCATAATTTAAATATGAATTAAATAAATAGATTTTAAAAATACAGTCAAAGTCATAAAAACAACACATAAATGCATCTGCAAAAAACATGCAATATATTTAATTTAAATATTTAAATTTAAATAATTAAAATAATGCTCCTCTAATAGATAGATAGATAAAAACCAGGACTAGCTAGCTTACGGGTTACCAGATCAAATTATATGATA
>NC_030418.2:36442984-36450484 GCF_001660625.3 Ictalurus punctatus
TGAAGATGGCTGAAGATGGCCCCCGGGCGCAGTGACTCATACACCCATTCATAAACACACTCTCACACCCATTCATAAACACACTCTCACACCCATTCATGAACACACTCACACACCCATTCATACACTACAGACACTTTAGACACGCCAATCAGCCTCCCATGCATGTCTTTGGACTGGGGGAGGAAACCGGAGTACCCGGAGGAAACCCCCGCAGCACGGGGAGAACATGCAAACTCCACACACACAGGGCCACGGTGGGAATCAAACCCCCGACCCTGGAGGCGTGAGGTGAACGTGCTCACACACACACACACACACACACACACACACACACACACACACACACACACAGAGGTCAGAGTACAGTCTGATAAGAACTAAAAGCAGAGATTTTTTAATGCTCTTTTCTTTCACAATTGATGGTTCTCAAACACACACACACATTTGTCTGCTTCTCGTATGATGATGTCAGCAGAACAGGGAACAGAGCTGTATGTTAATATCCAGTTTTCAGATTATTATAATTAACCCCGCCTACAAAACACACCACTAACGAATCAGAGAATAAGTCCTGCCTCCACCAACACTGGAGCCAATCACAGAAGATTAAAGATTAAGATTTTACAGTGATTGGGTTGTTTATTAACCATATACAAAAATGTAAGAGGATGTAGAGTGTCATAGCAGGGACAGGCCATCGGGGGCAGCAGCAGCAATATTAATATAAAACAATTACACCTGGATAATAATTCACAAACAAGTGATTAATAACGTAATAAAATATCCAACAGGAAGTGGCTCATTTACTACAAACCACTCCTTCACCTGATATTTATATTATATTATAATTATATTATATATTAAATTATTTTATATTATATGAGTGGCTTATTTTAAAAGACACACTCTCTCTCTCACCCATACTCACTCTCTCAGTATCACCCATACTCACTCTCTCTCACCCATACTCACTCTCTCTCACCCATACTCACTCTCTCTCAGTATCACCCATACTCACTCTCTCTCACCCATACTCACTCTCTCTCACCCATACTCACTCTCTCTCACCCATACTCACTCTCTCTCAGTATCACCCATACTCACTCTCTCTCACCCATACTCACTCTCTCTCACCCATACTCACTCTCTCTCACCCATACTCACTCTCTCTCACCCATACTCACTCTCTCAGTATCACCCATACTCACTCTCTCTCACCCATACTCACTCTCTCTCTCACCCATACTCACTCTCTCAGTATCACCCATACTCACTCTCTCTCACCCATACTCACTCTCTCAGTATCACCCATACTCACTCTCTCAGTATCACCCATACTCACTCTCTCTCACCCATACTCACTCTCTCAGTATCACCCATACTCACTCTCTCAGTATCACCCATACTCACTCTCACCCATACTCACTCTCTCAGTATCACCCATACTCACTCTCTCAGTATCACCCATACTCACTCTCTCTCACCCATACTCACTCTCTCAGTATCACCCATACTCACTCTCTCTCACCCATACTCACTCTCTCTCACCCATACTCACTCTCTCAGTATCACCCATACTCACTCTCTCTCACCCATACTCTCTCTCTCAGTATCACCCATACTCACTCTCTCTCACCCATACTCACTCTCTCAGTATCACCCATACTCACTCTCTCTCACCCATACTCACTCTCTCTCACCCATACTCACTCTCTCAGTATCACCCATACTCACTCTCTCAGTATCACCCATACTCACTCTCTCAGTATCACCCATACTCACTCTCTCTCACCCATACTCTCTCTCCCCCATACTCACTCTCTCAGTATCACCCATACTCACTCTCTCTCTCACCCATACTCACTCTCTCTCACCCATACTCTCTCTCCCCCATACTCACTCTCTCAGTATCACCCATACTCACTCTCTCAGTATCACCCATACTCACTCTCTCAGTATCACCCATACTCACTCTCTCAGTATCACCCATACTCACTCTCTCTCACCCATACTCACTCTCTCAGTATCACCCATACTCACTCTCTCAGTATCACCCATACTCACTCGCTCAGTATCACCCATACTCACTCGCTCAGTATCACCCATACTCACTCTCTCAGTATCACCCATACTCACTCTCTCTCACCCATACTCTCTCTCACCCATACTCACTCTCTCAGTATCACCCATACTCACTCTCTCAGTATCACCCATACTCACTCTCTCAGTATCACCCATACTCACTCTCTCTCACCCATACTCACTCTCTCAGTATCACCCATACTCACTCTCTCAGTATCACCCATACTCACTCTCTCAGTATCACCCATACTCACTCTCTCAGAATCACCCATACTCACTCTCTCAGAATCACCCATACTCACTCTCTCTCACCCATACTCACTCTCTCAGTATCACCCATACTCACTCTCTCAGTATCACCCATACTCACTCTCTCAGTATCACCCATACTCACTCTCTCAGTATCACCCATACTCACTCTCTCAGTATCACCCATACTCTCTCTCTCAGTATCACCCATACTCTCTCTCTCAGTATCACCCATACTCACTCTCTCTCACCCATACTCACTCTCTCTCACCCATACTCACTCTCTCAGTATCACCCATACTCACTCTCTCAGTATCACCCATACTCACTCTCTCAGTATCACCCATACTCACTCTCTCTCTCACCCATACTCACTCTCTCAGTATCACCCATACTCACTCTCTCAGTATCACCCATACTCACTCTCTCAGTATCACCCATACTCACTCTCTCAGAATCACCCATACTCACTCTCTCAGAATCACCCATACTCACTCTCTCAGAATCACCCATACTCACTCTCTCTCACCCATACTCACTCTCTCTCACCCATACTCACTCTCTCAGTATCACCCATACTCACTCTCTCTCACCCATACTCACTCTCTCTCACCCATACTCACTCTCTCTCACCCATACTCACTCTCTCAGTATCACCCATACTCACTCTCTCTCACCCATACTCACTCTCTCTCACCCATACTCACTCTCTCTCACCCATACTCACTCTCTCAGAATCACCCATACTCACTCTCTCAGTATCACCCATACTCACTCTCTCTCACCCATACTCACTCTCTCAGTATCACCCATACTCACTCACTCTCACCCATACTCTCTCTCTCAGTATCACCCATACTCACTCTCTCTCACCCATACTCACTCTCTCTCACCCATACTCACTCTCTCAGTATCACCCATACTCACTCTCTCTCACCCATACTCACTCTCTCAGTATCACCCATACTCACTCTCTCAGAATCACCCATACTCACTCTCTCTCACCCATACTCACTCTCTCAGAATCACCCATACTCACTCTCTCAGAATCACCCATACTCACTCTCTCAGAATCACCCATACTCACTCTCTCAGTATTGATGATGAGGATATACTGAACCAGGAAGTTGTGGAATCTGTTACTAAGGAACATCAACATCACACACACACACACACACACACACACACACACACACACACACACACACACACACAATTCATTTGCTAGTTAAAGCAGCAACACTGTGAACACATTCCATACATAACACTTACAGAAACAAGTATACGAGTGCAACGAAGTAACACAAACATTAACATTATTATATTAATGCTACAAATCAAATTAAAACTACGTTGAAATCTCCTGCATCCTGCACAAAACATTTCAACTTCATCTCGATTTAGTGTCCTGTGGCTTCATTACGTTGTGCATGAGTAAGTATCGGAGTGCGCTATAAAATAAATTACATGTGAAATAACTGCGCTGGATCAGGTGCTATTCTATGTGCTGCTGAATAATGTGTGTGGAATCAGTGATTTTATTGGTTTTCATCACTCAGCAGGCTACAGGGGTGGGGTGTGTGTGTGTGTGTGTGTGTGTGTGTGTGTGTGTGTGTGTGTGTGTTGCTCATTTTCATATGCCCTGGGCCACTCTCTTCACACACTTTGCTAAACAAATCCTTAGTTTGATCGACAAAGGGTGGAGACAAGCACGGTGACGTTCAGACTCAGGTGTTTACACTAACACACACACACACACACACACACACACACACACACACGAACACTAATACACATTAGTCTGTGATAGTCGGTGTTCCCGGTGTTACACGGCCGCACACTGATTACTTCACTTGTACACCGTGGCTCCGCCCCCACCGTCATTTTGCTTTTGTATAGTAATAAAAATCATTTAGTTCAGTTAGAGAACGGACATTACAATTAAAAACTGAACCCGTCTGATCAATTCAGCACGACCTGAAAGAGTCACAGCACAGATCAGTGTTTATCACGTGACGAAAGTGAGGAGAGATGAGTGACGGGAGGAGTGAGGAGAGATGAGTGACGGGAGGAGTGAGGAGAGATGAGTGACGGGAGGAGTGAGGAGAGATGAGTGACGGGAGGAGTGAGGAGAGATGAGTGACGGGGAGAGTGAGGAGAGATGAGTGACGGGGAGAGTGAGGAGAGATGAGTGACGGGAGGAGTGAGGAGAGATGAGTGACGGGAGGAGTGAGGAGAGATGAGTGACGGGAGGAGTGAGGAGAGATGAGTGACGGGAGGAGTGAGGAGAGATGAGTGACGGGAGGAGTGAGGAGAGATGAGTGACGGGAGGAGTGAGGAGAGATGAGTGACGGGAGGAGTGAGGAGAGAGGAGTGACGGGAGGAGTGAGGAGAGAGGAGTGACGGGAGGAGTGAGGAGAGATGAGTGACGGGAGGAGTGAGGAGAGATGAGTGACGGGAGGAGTGAGGAGAGATGAGTGACCAGACGATGGAGGAAGATTTGGTTTAATATAAGTGAGTTTATCATTGCACTGTTTTGTTATTGTTGTCTTTTTCATTAAGAATAATAATGAACCCACTATTCTAGAAATTGCCGCTAATTCGAAAGCGAAATGCGCACGACTGCATGGGCTTTCATAAGGCCCGCCCCCGTGATACCGGTAAATTTCCACACCATCACATCCCAAATACACACAAAACCACAGAACACAGAACCAACAGTTTAATTTCAATTTCATACTCAATAACTAACACATCTAGCTAACTCATTAGCGCTAGCTATCAGGGTCCATATTTGGGGATTTAAGCTAGCACCTGTATTTTGTCTGAATTTGAGTAGGACTCCAAAACACAATTAAAATTTAAATAAGGAACATGATCATGTGACATTACCAGAATAGCTTGCTAGCAAATGTGAGTTAACATTTAGATAGCTGGCTAGCAGCGCTAACGTGTAAGAATAAAAGACTAGCTGTATCACGTGATCATGTTCATAATACGCGGATTTATATTTATATATATATATATATATATATATATTTAAAAAATGAGCCCCGCCCCTTGTTGACCTTGAGCCCACAATGCTAATACAGAGCCTGGGCTATAATTTTAGTGATTATTAGCGCTGTGGTGAAAGAACAGAGTCTTTATTTAGTCAGTAATCGCAGATGACAGGACATTATTGTACAGAAATAACCGCAGCAGCTGCTAGTGCACTACACGCAGGGACACTCCACACCAATCAGTACACTTCTCGACATACAGCCGCTCGCACTGCGCCTCCTGCACACGGCAACCACAAACACTCAGGACGATCAATACAGGACAGAACGAGTACACACTACTGACATACAATACGATATTTATTATAATAGACACACACACACACACACACACACACACACACACACACGCACGCACACATGCACACATGCACACACGCACACACGCACACACGCACGCACGCACGCACGCACGTACACACGCAGCAGCAACTGAACAATACATGCTTTCTGTCTTTCACCTGCATTCAGTCATTAAACACACAACCTCAGGCACTTAACCGCAGCTATCGCTATTCACCACACAGGCCACATAACCACCGTCATCATCAACACCGCCATCATCAACACCGTCATCATCAACACCGCCATCATCAACACCGCCATCATCAACACCGCCGCCATCAACACCGCCGCCATCATCATCAACACCACCGCCATCATCAACACCGCCATCATCAACACCGTCATCATCAACACCGTCATCATCAACACCGCCATCATCAACACCGCCATCATCAACACCGCCATCATCAACACCGCCGCCATCAACACCGCCGCCATCATCATCAACACCACCGCCATCATCAACACCGTCGTCATCAACACCGTCGTCATCAACACCGTCGTCATCAACACCGTCGTCATCAACACCGCCGCCATCATCATCAACACCGCCGCCATCAACACCACCGCCATCATCAACACCGCCATCATCAACACCGCCGCCATCATCATCAACACCACCGCCATCATCATCAACACCACCGCCATCATCAACACCGCCATCATCAACACCGTCATCATCAACACCGCCGCCATCATCAACACCGCCGCCATCATCATCAACACCACCGCCATCATCAACACCGTCATCATCAACACCGCCATCATCAACACCGTCATCATCAACACCGCCGCCATCATCATCAACACCGCCGCCATCATCATCAACACCACCGCCATCATCATCAACACCACCGCCATCATCAACACCGCCATCATCAACACCGTCATCATCAACACCGCCGCCATCATCAACACCGCCGCCGTCATCATCAACACCACCGCCATCATCAACACCGTCATCATCAACACCGCCATCATCAACACCGTCATCATCAACACCGCCGCCATCATCAACACCGCCGCCATCATCATCATCAACACCACCGCCGTCATCATCAACACCACCGCCATCATCAACACCGCCGCCGTCATCATCATCATCATCATCAACACCGCCGCCGTCATCAACACCGTCGCCGTCATCATCAACACCGCCGCCATCATCAACATCATCAACACCACCACCATCAACACCGCCGCCGTCATCATCATCATCATCATCAACACCACCACCGTCATCAACACCGCCGCCGTCATCATCATCAACACCGCTGCCGTCATCATCATCAACAACACCGCTGCCGTCATCATCATCAACACCGCCGCCATCATCATCATCATCATCAACACCGCCGCCATCATCATCATCAACACCGCCGCCATCATCAACACCACCGCCATCATCAACACCACCGCCATCATCAACACCACCGCCATCATCAACACCACCGCCGCCATCATCAACACCACCGCCATCATCAACACCACCGCCGCCATCATCATCATCATCATCATCACCATCATCATCATCATCATCAACACCGCCGCCATCATCATCATCATCATCATTATCAACACCGTTGATGATGTGTTGTCAAGTGACAACAGAATGCGGCATTGGTACCCCAACCCTCACACTACCTCCCCTCAGTGACGTTTACACCGGCCGACTCCAAAAGAAAGCCAGCTGCATTGCAATGGACCACACTCACCCCGGACATCACCTCCCCTCCCACATCGCCTCCCCTCCCACATC
>NC_030418.2:36455484-36475484 GCF_001660625.3 Ictalurus punctatus
AAAACCGCAACCTGCTGACACATCAGGAACCCGAGTCAGCGGTTTAAACGGAGACGACTCAATGTCACGGCCGGTGACGATCATCTGAACCTACAGCGCAGTGTATTATATACAATACTGACTTCTAAACAAGTATATCTTTATAAAACGCTGCAGTGGACTGGAGATGTTCCTTCCTCGGTGTGCTCCCAGTGCTCACAGGAGAGGAGATTAGTCCTGTTCATATGAAGTGAAAGTGCATCCTGAAGTAACTCGATCTCGATCTTAACGAACCCAACACAGGAACATCCTGTGGAGTTCCTTCTGGTTTTTCTTCTTCTTGCTTTCTCTGGGAATCAAGGCATGATGTGTAATCTTAATCTGCTTCAGCAAAATCTTCCTCCGTTCTTTCTGTCTTCAAAACACATGGGACTTCTCCACAAAGTACCACAATGTTCTGGAACATTTGGAACTGGAATTTTCCATGATGTTCAACGACGTCCAAGATTTACTTTATAACAAAGCTCTGACTCGAGTTTCTTAATGTAAGTTTCCTACATTACCCACAATGCTGTGCTGATAGCGGTGCAGCAGGATTTAGCCCTGACTCCATCTCTAGATAAAGAGAGCGATGCGGCAGGGCTTTAATCCTTTAGTGTGTCCAGCTCTCTCACTTCCACGTCTGTACACACTGCTCAAACACATCAACTTCCAAAGCTTCAACTTTCTAATAACCTGAGTCAATGCCATCTTCTCATCCTCTCACCATCTCACCCTCTCATCTCATCATCTCACCGTCTCATCTCATCATCTCACCGTCTCGTCTCATCATCTCACCGTCTCATATCCTCACCATCTCATCTCAACATCTCACCGTCTCATCTCACCGTCTCACCATCTCATCTCATCATCTCAACATCTCATCTCATCATCTCACCGTCTCACCATCTCATCTCACCGTCTCACCCTCTCATCTCATCATCTCACCGTCTCATCTCCTCACCATCTCATCTCAACATCTCACCGTCTCACCATCTCACCGTCTCATCTCAACATCTCATCTCAACATCTCATCTCAACATCTCATCATCTCACCGTCTCACCATCTCATCTCATCATTCACCGTCTCATCTCAACATCTCATCTCCTCACCATCTCATCTCATCATCTCACAGTCTCATCTCACCATCTCATCTCATCATCTCACCGTCTCATCTCATCATCTCACCATCTCATCTCATCATCTCACCATCTCATATCATCTCACAGTCTCATCTCAAATCATCTCACCGTCTCATCTCATCATCTCACCTCATCATTTCATCATTCACCGTCTCATCTCAACATCTCATCTCCTCATCTCACAGTCTCATCTCACCATCTCATCTCATCATCTCACCGTCTCACCATCTCATCTCATCATCTCACCATCTCATATCATCTCACAGTCTCATCTCAACATCTCATCTCATCATCTCACCATCTCACCATCTCATCTCATCATCTCAACATCTCATCTCATCATCTCATCTCATCATCTCAACATCTCATCTCATCATCTCACCGTCTCATCTCAACATCTCATCTCATCATCTCATCTCACCGTCTCATCTCATCTCATCATCTCACCTCATCATCTCACCGTCTCACTATCTCATCTCATCATCTCACCGTCTCATCTCATCTCATCATCTCACCTCATCATCTCACCGTCTCATCTCATCTCACCTCATCATCTCACCGTCTCACTATCTCATCTCATCATCTCATCATCTCATCTCATCATCTCACTATCTCATCATCTCATCTCATCATCTCACTCTCTCATCATCTCATCTCATCATCTCACTATCTCATCTCATCATCTCATCATCTCATCTCATCATCTCACTATCTCATCATCTCATCTCATCATCTCACTCTCTCATCATCTCATCTCATCATCTCACTATCTCATCTCATCATCTCATCATCTCATCTCATCATCTCACTATCTCATCATCTCATCTCATCATCTCACTATCTCATCTCATCATCTCATCTCACCGTCTCATTTCACCATCTCATCTCATCATCTCACTATCTCATCTCATCATCTCACTATCTCATCATCTCACTATCTCATCTCATCATCTCATCATCTCACTATCTCATCTCATCATCTCACTATCTCATCATCTCACTATCTCATCTCATCATCTCATCATCTCACTATCTCATCTCATCATCTCACTATCTCATCATCTCACTATCTCATCTCATCATCTCACTATCTCATCATCTCACTATCTCATCTCATCATCTCACTATCTCATCATCTCACTATCTCATCATCTCACTATCTCATCTCATCATCTCACTATCTCATCATCTCATCATCTCACTATCTCATCATCTCACTATCTCATCTCATCATCTCACTATCTCATCATCTCACTATCTCATCTCATCATCTCACTATCTCATCATCTCATCTCATCATCTCACTATCTCATCTCATCATCTCACTATCTCATCATCTCATCTCATCATCTCATCGTCTCATCTCAACATCTCACCGTCTCATCTCACCATCTCATCTCATCATCTCACTATCTCACCATCTCATCTCATCATCTCACTATCTCATCTCATCATCTCATCTCATCATCTCACCCTCTCATCTCACTGTCTCACCATCTCATCTCATCTCACCGTCTCATCTCAACATCTCATCATCTCACCGTCTCCTCTCATCATCTCACCATCTCATCTCAACATCTCATCTCGTCATCTCACCATCTCCTCACCATCTCATTATCTCAGTCTTATCATCTCATCTTCTCAACATCTCACCATCTCACCATCTCATTATCTCACAGTCTTACCATCTCATCTTCTCAACATCTCATCTCACTATCTCATCTCATCATCTCACCGTCTCACCTCATCCTCTCAACATCTCACCATCTCATCTCATCATCTCACCATCTCATCTCATCATGTCACCGTCTCATCTCACCGTCTCTTTTCATCGTCTCACACACCGCTAGCAAAGTGAGACTCGTATAGCGTCGTATAGCTGCAGTGCATTCTGGGATTTGAGTCTCCATGACATCTGTGCTGGATCTCTCATTAATATGATGTTTTTAGAGCAAATGAATTTTTTTCCCCAGTTAAACTCCACTGTAACTAAGTTAGCTCCGCCCACTGTGACATCATCTGGACACACAACCGGAAACTACTCACAGGAATGACGAAAGTACATCAACAACAACCAATAAATTATCACCAGCATCACTAAACACATCAAATATTCCAGTATAAACAGGTTAATGAGTCTGTGGGTGGAGTTTATCTTTAAGACTAATCCCGTACGTGCTGCGAGTCCGAGAGCGAAACTGACGCACAGAGAACACTGATAAGGTCCTTCATACAGTCCATAAATAAACTCAACCAAAATCCCAGCCAAGGGTCAACAACCGCCCGCCATACACTTTATGATTCTGGGGTTTCTTTAGAGAAGTCTGACTTTTAGATTAGACTCTAATCTACAATCAGAGGCATGATAAGCATGATAATACACTGAAACGTGTCTGTTCACATTGTTCACTCCCTCTCTCTCTCTCTCTCTCTCACACACACACACACACACTCTGCTGAACCTCTACCTCCTTATAACCTGTTTCAGTGTGCATGTGTGTGTTAAGACACACAATAACACTCACACACATACTGTATACACACACACACACACACACACACACACACACACACACATACATACTGCATACACACACTCTCACACACACACACACTCACACACATACTGTATATACACACACTCTCTCTCTCTCTCTCACACACACACACATACTGTATATACACACACTCTCTCTCTCTCTCTCTCTCTCTCTCTCTCTCTCTCTCTCACACACACACACACACACACACACACACACACACAAACACACACACACACACACAGTATTGATTGGTTAGATTCAGTTGAAATAAATCAGAATTCAGATGTAACTATTAAAGTTAATTAACTTCATTCACTCAGTCCTCTTCACCTGTCTCGCGCTCACCTCATTAAACACAAAATGCGTTAGCGCATTACACGTCTCCTCACCTGTCTGTCTCTCCTCACCTGTCTGTCTCTCCTCACCTGTCTGTCTCTCCTCACCTGTCTTACCCCCATGACCTCGTTTATCTTCCTTACCTTTGTGAGGCTCGTGCGCCGGGAGCTCAGGTGAGAGGATCAGGATCTTCTGGGTTCTCTCAGAGGTTCTCTCACACGTTTCCGCAGCGGTGTGTCTCCTCTAGCGCTCATGAAACAGCCTCGGTGGGGGGAGAGAGGGAGTGAGTGTGTGTGTGTGTGTGTGTGTGTGTGTGTGTGTGTGTGTGTGTGTGTGTGTGTGTAAGAGGTGCAGTCAGGACAAAACACACAGCGGATAAATAAGAGAGATAAAATCCAGCGCTGCGGGACTGATGAAGATGATGAAGATGATGATACCTGCAGACGGAGGCGGAGAAACCTGAGCGCGCGCCGTGTCTCTACAACCGGCTATACACGCCTTGTTTCGGCTTTCCTCCCAAACCACGCCCACTGCGACGCCCCGCCCTTGCCTCAGGTCTGACACGCTGCCTATTGGACAACCCAAGAAGCGCTCGTGAGAAGACTTCCGCTGTGGGATTGGCCGGCTCCTCCAGCGCTTGCGAAAGAGTTCTGCTCTGTGATTGGTCGGTTCCGCCAGAGCACGTGGAGACGTTCTGATCCACTGTGGAACCCCAAAAGGGTCACAAGCGCGTGACCCTGAAACAATAATAATAAAAAAAAAGTGTTTCAAAGCTTTTTGGTTTTATGAACACCAACACAACAAAATATCCACAAAAAAAGAAAAAACAAAAAAAAGGAAATAGTAGTTTTGGAGATAAGCGTGATTCCTTTACACCCCACTTCCATCAGTAAGAGTCAGTAATATTATTTTTCTCCCACTCAGATGCGTCAGATGTCTCCCGGTGACGACCCTGTGGCTCTGTCACCATCGGCGACGCTTACCCTCGACCTCGCCTCAAACACATACCCGAAAACTCCAAAATCACACACTGTCTCATTATCTAAGATTAAAGCCGACCTGGTTAAAGTGGACAGGTGTGGGGCGTGGCTGAAGGCGGGGCTGAGAAATTCTCCACAGCTGGAAAAAACTCTCTGGTTATAAACTCTTCACTGCTCACCATATTTAGCTAGCTCACTAATCTTCTGACAGGTTTGTTTAGATTAGGTGGGGGGGTGGCATGGCGTATCTCCAACACTATTGGCTGTTGTGTAAATCAGGGACTTCATATTTCAAAAGAAAATACATCACCATGCCATCAATACACCACACCATCAATACACCATCCCGTCAATACACCATCCCACCAATACACCATCCCATCAATACACCACACCATCAGTACACCATCCCATCAATACACCATCCCACCAATACACCACACCATCAATACATCACACCATCAATACACCATCCCATCAATACATCACACCATCAGTACACCATCCCATCAATACACCACACCATCAATACACCACACCATCAATACACCATCCCACCAATACACCACACCATCAATACATCACACCATCAATACACCATCCCACCAATACATCACACCATCAATACAACACACCATCAATACACCACACCATCAATACACCATCCCACCAATACACCACACCATCAGTACACCATCCCATCAATACACCATCCCACCAATACACCACACCATCAGTACACCATCCCATCAATACACCATCCCACCAATACACCACACCATCAGTACACCATGCCATCAATACACCACACCATCAGTACACCATCCCATCAATACACCATCCCATCAATACACCACACCATCAATACACCATCCCATCAATACACCATCCCACCAATACACCACACCATCAATACATCACACCATCAGTACACCATCCCATCAATACATCACACCATCAATACACCATGCCATCAATACACCACACCATCAATACATCACACCATCAATACATCACACCATCAATACATCACACCATCAATACACCACACCATCAATACATCACACCATCAGTACACCATCCCATCAATACATCACACCATCAATACACCATCCCACCAATACACCGCACCATCAGTACACCATCCCATCAATACACCACACCATCAATACACCATCCCATCAATACACCACACCATCAATACACCACACCATCAATACACCATCCCATCAATACACCACACCATCAATACACCATCTCATCAATACATCACACCATCAATACACCATCCCATCAATACACCACACCATCAGTACACCATCCCGTCAATACACCATCCCACCAATACATCACACCATCAATACACCATCTCATCAATACACCACACCATCAATACACCATCCCATCAATACACCATCCCATCAATACACCACACCATCAGTACACCATCCCATCAATACACCACACCATCAGTACACCATCCCATCAATACACCATCCCACCAATACATCACACCATCAATACACCACACCATCAATACATCACACCATCAATACACCACACCATCAGTACACCATCCCATCAATACACCACACCATCAATACACCACACCATCAATACACCATCCCACCAATACACCACACCATCAATACATCACACCATCAATACACCACACCATCAGTACACCATCCCATCAATACATCACACCATCAGTACACCATCCCATCAATACACCACACCATCAATACACCACACCATCAATACATCACACCATCAATACACCATCCCATCAATACACCACACCATCAATACACCACACCATCAATACACCACACCATCAGTACACCATCCCATCAATACACCACACCATCAATACACCACACCATCAGTACACCATCCCATCAATACACCACACCATCAATACACCACACCATCAGTACACCATCCCATCAATACACCACACCATCAGTACACCATCCCACCAATACACCACACCATCAATACACCACACCATCAATACATCACACCATCAATACACCATCCCATCAATACACCACACCATCAATACACCACACCATCAGTACACCATCCCATCAATACACCACACCATCAGTACACCATCCCATCAATACACCATCCCACCAATACACCACACCATCAATACACCACACCATCAGTACACCACACCATCAGTACACCATCCCACCAATACACCACACCATCAATACATCACACCATCAATACACCACACCATCAATACATCACACCATCAATACACCATCCCACCAATACACCATCCCATCAATACACCATCCCACCAATACACCACACCATCAATACACCACACCATCAATACACCACACCATCAATGCACCATCCCACCAATACACCATCCCATCAATACACCATCCCATCAGTACACCACACCATCAATGCACCATCCCACCAATACACCATCCCATCAATACACCATCCCATCTCAAGCCATTCCATGAGGAGTTTATACAACATAACCTACAGTGTGAATCCATCAAAACACCATGAAAGTTAAAAAAGGGTTGTTTTGTGGAGAAATGTGACGCTTTGGGCCTTCAGTAAGAGCCCCCTGATGAAAGAATTTATAAGAATTTAATAGTTTTTAGTAAACTAATAAAAGCATTTTTATTCATGTTTATAAACAAAATATTATTACTGTAACATGAAATGTAGATCATTTTAGAAAAAATAATTATTAAATGTTTTCTGAATGCTGGTTAGCTTGTTTAAAAGAACCACAGGGCTATGTCTCAATCAAAGCTGCTGATTGGTCAGTTTCATGAAAGAGTTCTGCGCTGTGATTGGTCAGCAGTTGTAAAGCGTTCTGACGCATGAAAGTGTGTTATCTCCAGGCTAACAGCTCATCCTGACAGGATGCTGGAATGCTAGCTAACATATTAATGCGAATAATCAATTATTTCGCTGTTGTCAAAAAAACAACACATTATTCATGTAATATTAAGACCAGTTCAGCTGATACAAAGTTTAAATCATTTATTTTAAATGTGTGAAACAGAAACAAGTGTTAGCTCAATGCCAGCTGATGAAGTATGTGATACTATTTTACTAGTTTTTGATAAAACATCACTAATCGGTACTAATACTAATAAAACCAGTACTTTATTCACTAATAATCAGATTCTACAAAAAAAGGTCAGTTAAATCATGTGAGTGTCAGAGCGGCCAATTAGAACAGGATGAAGTTCGAGAGGGCGTGGCTTAGTGGCACAAGAGGGTGCACAAACAACAACAAAATCCCACTTTATTACCAGGACAATACACTTCTATAGGATGCAGACGCAGTGACATCATATGTCTCTCTCTCTCTCACACACACACACACACAGTGTTATAATAAAGCAGTGTTCAGTATCTTTATTTACGGTAGGTTATTATTCATAAAGTAAATTAACGTAATTTCCCACTTCACTCTTCTACTGTGTTTCGTTATTGAAATAAACTCATGAATATTTATAAATGGTCATTTGTATATAATCAGAAATTGAAATATATATTTACTCCTTCTAAGCCACTTCATAATGTTTCCACATTAACACCTAAAATTATTAAATTCTTATACGTTATCTATTTAAATACTTAATAGAATATAATAAAGTTTAAAAAGAATAATAGGGTGCACGGTGTCTTAGAGGTTATCACGTTCGCCTCTCGCCTCCAGGGTTGGGGTGTGTAGATTTGCATGTTCTCCCCGTGCTGCGGGGGTTTCCTCCGGGTACTCCGGTTTCCTCCCCCAGTCAAAAGACATGCATGGGAGGCTGATGTAGATAAGCGGTGTAGAAGATGGATGGATGGAAAAAGAATAATACCTGATTATAACAGAAGCATCATGTTAAACACATCACAAGATTAAAGAAAACTATATATATATATATATATATATATATATATATATATATATATAGAGAGAGAGAGAGAGAGAGAGAGAGAGAGAGAGAGAGATATATATATATATATATATATATATATATATATATATATATATATATATATATATATACACATTAATGTGATAACAGGATGGATAGACACACTAGTTGTTTAATAATGACATAAATAGTGTATTAGTCGTATTTATAAGGCGACTCCGCCCTCCAGTGGACCCAAACTGAATTACATTTAAAGCAAAAGTGCAGGGAGGGGACATTCTAAAACACTTACCATGGTTTAATGGACAAAGACGATGATATTGGAGGACCAAATTTAGTACATACCTTATTAATACATAGTATGCTTTAATAATAAGGTGTACACTGAATTTGGTCTTTTGAGTGTTTTCTTTTATAGCAGTTGTCCATGGAGGAGAAAACGCTTATCGTCAGAATATTATCTTTACACTTGGATCACAGTTCCATAACAACTATAAGTTTCAGTGTAAATTTTACATCTAAACCCGAGTTCTCGGATCTGATTGGACAGAAGGACAGCTCAGACAGCAGTTCCAGCTATAACCTGGCAATTAAAGTTTATATCAATGCGCTTGTTCAGATACGTTATCGTTTCTATAGCTACAGCTCATTCACAGGGACGTGCACAGTACACACGCCTCAGAAATAAATTCAAATATTTGTAATTGTTGATATTGTGATAGCTTCAGTAAGGGGGTAAATATAATGTTAATACAGAAGTGAAATGTTTTATCTATATGCTAATTGCCCCTGCTCTCTCATAGTTTTGCATCAGACTGCTTTTAAATTTGACCTCCTTTTCCCATACGTTTGCAGAAAATGATGTTAATAATTTCCTTTAAAACTAATAAAAGTAGCACCATTTGGCGTTAACATACCAACCCTGGCAACCGTATGGAAAGCGAAAAGCCGGACAGGAAAGAGAGAAGGCCAAGCAATTTGTACAAATACAGACACATTCCATCTATCGGGGAACCTGGAGCCTGTCCTATTGAGCATGGGGTACAGCATGTGGTGACGTCTTTTCCGAGTCGATCCTGTTCGTTTCATTTGGATTTTGAGATGTTCTTTCCGTGATTTGTCTTCCACAATCCACACACACACATTTCTCCCGATCCACACACACCGGTGCCTAAGAGAAGCAGCTAACACTAGATGACAGTCTCAGCTGTACGGACTTGGAGGCACCTGCCTGCTTAGCGAATATTGCACACTCGTATACGATGAATGAAAATATTCATTAAAGATTGAACAGAGCTTCATTAGAAATGAAAGCTTAAAACAAGTAGACCTTCAGTAGTTTCATTACAGCTTCAATCGAGCCTATGGAGCTTCATTTAAGCTTAATTATAACTTAATTGGAGCTTTATTACAGGTTCATTAAATCTCGAAAAGCATTCAATTAAAGCTTAAACAGAATTTCGTTATAGCTTCGATCACGCCTCAGCTGAGCTTCTATAAAGCTTCGTTAGAGCTTCATTGTCCTGTACTCAATGATAGCAAACATATTTATTTCTATATTCAAACAGATCTCCAGGAAGATTCATTCAAGCATGCTAATTTTACTAACAATACAAAAATGTCAACAACGTTCGTCTGATTAGCGGCTACGAGCTTCTATTTATTGTTAGCAACATTAGCATTTTTTACACTTCTGTGTTTGTGTAATTTATTCACATTTTATAGTTTCTATATTTATAATATAGATTGAGGAGTTTTTTCTCTCGAAATGTACACTGTAGATTCTTCACTGTTAGCAACATTAGCATTAATTAACTGGATGTACATTCGTGTACAGTAATTTATGTACATTTTAATATTTCCATTCTGCTCAAAATGAAAAGCAAATATGCAGATGACTTTATGCTAATGTACAGCAGCTAACATTCAGCTAATATTCATAAAAATTTTCTTCCATTAAAACATAAGTGAAGACCACCAGATGCTCATCTGAAGCCATTCATATTTTATATCAGTTGAAAATGCTAATGTTGCTAACGAATGAAAAACAATTCCTTGGTAGCAGCATTTCCTGATTGATGGTTGCTGCGACTTGATCGCAGCACCAGCTTTGTGGAACTATTCTGCTAAACAATGTTTAACTGAACAAATCAAATAAAAGAAAAAAAAATACTCAGCAGGTATCATGCTAATCGGCAGCTACTAGAGTCCAGTCACTGCTAGCCACATTAGCATTTTTAATGCAACTGCTCCACTAAACAATGTGTTGAGTACAAATGAACAAAGATGATGGTAAAGTGGCATTAGCAAACAGGAAATAAACAAATAAAAGCTAAGAATGAACAGACGATTCAGCGGCAAGAAATCGGGTGGTTTATGTCTCTCCTCTTCTTAGTGTCAGGTTTAAACCACTTTTATTCCCCTGAATTCTACTCAGTCTCTCTCTATTCATCATCCTCCTCCTCCTCTTCATCATCATCATCATCATCAGACTGGTCCCTCACGTCCAGATCATCCTCGTCCTCAATCTGTGGAGAGGCAGTGACATCATCCTCAGCGTTCACGTGCAGATAGGTCAGTTTTAGACTTTTGATGAATATTTTAAGTGTAGTCATGTGACAGGGATTCATTTTAGTCAGAATTTAACAAAATCTAAAATATTGCAGTTTTAGTCAGTGAAAATAATTGTTTTTGCATAAAGGCAGCAAAGGCAAAGGCCAGAGGCAGCAAAAGTGAAGCAGAGGCAGCATAAAGACAGCGTAGGTAAAGCACAGACGCAGCATATGTGAAGCATAGAGGCAGCAAATGTGAAGCATAGAGGCAGCCAATGTGAGGCACAAAGGCAGCAAAGGCAAAACACGGGCAGTGTGAAGCAGCACAGGCAATGCATAAAGGCAGCAAAAAGGCAGCAAAGGTGAAGCAGCAGCACAAGGGCAGCAAAGACAAAGGACAAGGACAGGGAGGGTGAAGCAACGAGGCAGCAGAGCTAAAACAGAGGGGCAGTAAATAGTTCAGATGCATTTACCGTCTCTCCGAGGGCTTTAAGTCTCTGTTTGAGAGAGAGGATCTTCTGGTCCTGATCAGCGAGGAGCACCAGCAGGTCATCCTGCTCCTTCTTCGACTCGCTCACTTCTTGCTGCAGCTTGGCCTTCTCCGCCTGCAATATGGCCGCCGTGCTGTTAGCCGCCGCTAACTCTTTCTCCAACTGTGCCCTGCTCTCTGAGTGAGTCCGGACATCCTCCTGAATCACACACACACACACACACACACACACACACACAGACACACAGACACACAGACACAGAGAGAGAGAGAGAAAAGTTCATACTTGGAACGGAAATTAAAGAATTAATGAGAGAGTGAGATAAATACAGGGTCGAAAAGGTATGAGTCAGAGGAAAACAGAAAAACTGAATAAAGGTGTGTGTGTGTGTGTGTGTGTGTGTGTGTGTGTGTGTGTCAGACCTGCAGTCGATGTGTTTCTGCTGTCTGTGCTGACAGTCTCTGCTCCAGCTCACTGAGTTTAGCCGTTTCTGCTTCACTGACGGAACCCGACTGAAACCAGAGACAGTTTTACGAGTAACAAGGAGTAAAGACGAGTAAGGACGAGTATTGAGGAGTAAGGAGGAGTAAGGAGGAGTAAAGACGAGTAATTAGGAGTAAGGAGGAGTAAAGACGAGCAATGAGGAGTAATGAGGAGGAAAGACGAGTAATTAGAAGTAAGGAGGAGTCATGAGGAGTAAAGACGGGTAAGGAGGAGTAATGAGGAGTAATTAGGAGTAAGGAGGAGTAATGAGGAGTAATTAGGAGTAAGGAGGAGTAAAGACGAGTAAGGAGGAGTAAAGACGAGTAAGGAGGAGTAAAGACGAGTAAGTAGGAGTAATCAGGAGTAAGGAGGAGTAAAGACGAGTAAGTAGGAGTAATCAGGAGTAAGGAGGAGTAAAGACGAGTAAGTAGGAGTAAGGAGGAGTAAAGACGAGTAAGGAGGAGTAAAGACGAGTAAGGAGGAGTAAAGACGAGTAATTAGGAGTAATTACGTGTAAGGAGGAGTAAAGACGAGTAATTAGGAGTAATTACGTGTAAGGAGGAGTAAAGACGAGTAATTAGGAGTAAGGAGGAGTAAAGACAAGTAAGGAGGAGTAAAGACGAGTAAGAAGGAGTAAAGACGAGTAATCAGGAGTAAGGAGGAGTAAAGACGAGTAAGGGGGAGTAAAGACGAGTAAGGAGGAGTAAAGACGAGTAATCAGGAGTAAAGACGAGTAATCAGGAGTAAAGATGAGTAATCAGGAGTAAGGAGGAGTAAAGACGAGTAAGTAGGAGTAAAGAGGAGTAAGGAGGAGTAAAGACGAGTAAGTAGGAGTAATCAGGAGTAAGGAGGAGTAAAGACGAGTAAGTAGGAGTAAAGATGAGTAAGGAGGAGTAAAGACAAGTAAGGAGGAGTAAGGAGGAGTAATTAGGAGTAAAGACGAGTAATTAGGAGTAAGGAGGAGTAATTAGGAGTAAGGAGGAGTAATTAGGAGTAAGGAGGAGTACAGACGAGTAATTAGGAGTAAAGACGAGTAATTAGAAGTAAAGACGAGTAATCAGGATTAAGGAGGAGTAATTAGGAGTAAAGACGAGTAATTAGGAGTAAGGAGGAGTAATTAGGAGTAAAGACGAGTGATTAGGAGTAAGGAGGAGTAATTAGGAGTAAAGACGAGTAAGGAGGAGTAAAGACGAGTAAAGACGAGTAAGGAGGAGTAAAGACGAGTAAGGAGGAGTAATTAGGAGTAAGGAGGAGTAAAGACGAGTAAGGAGGAGTAAAGATGAGTAAGGAGGAGTAAAGACGAGTAATCAGGAGTAAGGAGGAGTAATTAGGAGTAAGGAGGAGTAAAGACGAGTAAGGGGGAGTAAAGACGAGTAAGGAGGAGTAAAGACGAGTAATCAGGAGTAAGGAGGAGTAATTAGGAGTAAGGAGGAGTAATCAGGAGTAAGGAGGAGTAATCAGGAGTAAGGAGGAGTAATTAGGAGTAAGGACGAGTAATTAGGAGTAAGAAGGAGTAATTAGGAGTAAGGAGGAGTAATCAGGAGTAAGGAGGAGTAATCAGGAGTAAGGAGGAGTAATTAGGAGTAAGGACGAGTAATTAGGAGTAAGGAGGAGTAATTAGGAGTAAGGAGGAGTAATTAGGAGTAATCAGGAGTAAGGAGGAGTAATTAGGAGTAAGGACGAGTAATTAGGAGTAAGAAGGAGTAATTAGGAGTAAGGAGGAGTAATCAGGAGTAAGGAGGAGTAATTAGGAGTAAGGACGAGTAATTAGGAGTAAGAAGGAGTAATTAGGAGTAAGGAGGAGTAATCAGGAGTAAGGAGGAGTAAAGATGAGTAAGGAGGAGTAAAAGACAAGTAAGGAGGAGTAAAGACAAGTAAGGAGGAGTAATTAGGAGTAATGAGGAGTAATGAGGAGTAAAGACGAGTAAGTAGGAGTAAGGAGGAGTAATTAGGAGTAATGAGGAGTAAAGACGAGTAAGGAGGAGTAATGAGGAGTAAAGACGAGTAAGGGGGAGTATTTAGGAGTAAAGACGAGTAAGGAGGAGTAAGGACGAGTAATGAGGAGTAATTAGGAGTAATGAGGAGTAAAGACGAGTAATGAGGAGTAAAGACGAGTAATGAGGAGTAATTAGGAGTAATGAGGAGTAAAGACGAGTAATTAGGAGTAAAGACGAGTAATTAGGAGTAAAGACGAGTATTTAGGAGTAAAGACGAGTATTTAGGAGTAAAGACGAGTAAGGAGGAGTAAGGAGGAGTAATTAGGAGTAATGAGGAGTAATGAGGAGTAAAGACGAGTAATGAGGAGTAAGGAGGAGTAAGGACGAGTAATGAGGAGTAATTAGGAGTAATGAGGAGTAAAGACGAGTAATGAGGAGTAATTAGGAGTAATGAGGAGTAAAGACGAGTAATGAGGAGTAATTAGGAGTAATGAGGAGTAATGAGGAGTAAAGACGAGTAATGAGGAGTAATTAGGAGTAATGAGGAGTAATGAGGAGTAAAGACGAGTAAGGAGGAGTAAGGAGGAGTAAGGACGAGTAATGAGGAGTAATTAGGAGTAATGAGGAGTAAAGACGAGTAATGAGGAGTAATTAGGAGTAATGAGGAGTAAAGACGAGTAATGAGGAGTAAAGACGAGTAATGAGGAGTAATTAGGAGTAATGAGGAGTAAAGACGAGTAATGAGGAGTAAAGACGAGTAATGAGGAGTAATTAGGAGTAAGGAGGAGTAATTAGGAGTAAGGAGGAGTAATTAGGAGTAAGGAGGAGTAATTAGGAGTAAGGACGAGTAATGAGGAGTAATTAGGAGTAATGAGGAGTAAAGACGAGTAATGAGGAGTAAAGACGAGTAATGAGGAGTAATTAGGAGTAAGGAGGAGTAATTAGGAGTAAGGAGGAGTAATTAGGAGTAAGGAGGAGTAATTAGGAGTAAGGAGGAGTAATTAGGAGTAAGGACGAGTAATGAGGAGTAATTAGGAGTAATGAGGAGTAAAGACGAGTAATGAGGAGTAAAGACGAGTAATGAGGAGTAATTAGGAGTAATGAGGAGTAATTAGGAGTAAGGAGGAGTAATTAGGAGTAAGGTCAGTATTTGTGCTGTAATGAGTTCTAATGAAGTTTAGCATCAGCACTCACCACAGTTTGGGTTCTCCGCTGAAGCTCACGTCTTTCACTCTGCAGCTGGGAGATCTCAGCCTGCTGACTCTGAACCTGCACTCGCAGAGCCTCCACTTCCTGTAGGACCAAAACACAACACTCAGTACACCACCCACCCACGCATGCACGCACGCACGCACGCACAGACAGACAGACAGACAGACAGACAGACAGACAGACAGACAGTCAGACAGACAGACAGACAGAGAGAGAGTTGTCCCTTGTACCTTCAGTAGTTCTGTGTTTTCTGATGCAGGTGCTGGTCCTTCTGCTGACCGAGCTGCTTCTGCTTTCTTCACACACACACACACACACACACACACACACACAATCAATTTATAAAATAACATAACAAAAACAGTATAATTATCAGACTAGAATAAAATGTGCAAAAAACACACACACACACACACACACACACACACACACACACACACACACTCATACACACCAGGCTGGTGATGAGGTTGTCCTTCTCTGTGAGATTTGTCTGCAGCAGTGTGTGTTGTGTGCGTAACTCCTCCAGCTCCAGCCTGAGCGCAGTAAGCTCCTCCACCTGAACACCGTTCACCTGAACATCAGCCTGAGACCCTGCTCCATCTTTTCCTACACACACACACACACACACACACACACACACACACACACACACGTTTGTCTGTCTGTAGGTAAAGTCAGAAAGGTGTCTCAGACTCTGTGTGTGTGTGTGTGTGTGTGTGTGTGTGTGTACCCAGTTTGAGTTTGAGGATATTGTACTGTGTGTGTGTGTGTGTGTGTGTGTGTACCCAGTTTGAGTTTGTTGTACTCTGTGTGTGTGTGTGTGTGTGTGTGTGTGTGTACCCAGTTTGAGGATGTTGTACTGTGTGTGTGTGTGTACCCAGTTTGAGTTTGAGGATGTTGTACTGTGTGTGTGTGTGTGTGTGTGTGTGTGTGTGTGTGTGTGTGTGTGTGTGTGTGTGTGTGTGTGCGCGCGCGTGTGTACCCAGTTTGAGTTTGAGGATGTTGTACTGGTCTTTGTGTTGCTGGATCTGGGACAGTTGCTGTGTGATGGTGCTCTCCATCTGCTCTTTCTGACACGTCATCGCCGACACCTGCTCCTTCAACTCAGTTATCTGAGCATCCTGATACACACACACACACAGAGAACTTTATATTTGTGTACACTATATGCTCACATGGTACACACATCAACAACACTGCCTCGCGATTGTTTTTTTATCCAATCAGACAGTGTGGGCGGGACTAATTATTGTACCTGTTCTCTGATCAGCTCTTTGTACTGAGTGATGATGCTGTCATGCTGCTCCAGTGTTTTCTTCACCTCCTCCTCCTTCTTGTCCTCCTCACTGGACTTGTGCACGGCCTTCGTTATCACACCTGTATGAACACACACACACACACACGCACACACACGCACACGGTCAGTACCAGCTCAGCTCAATAAAGATACAGTGTCTGTCCATCCATCCATCCCTGATCCAAAATCTGTATGAGTCAGTGAATCGACTCAGAGTCGATTCGCGAGTCCGTGTGAATCTACTAAGACTCGTCTCCCCATTTCTGTGACAGTGAGGGACTGATATGAAAACTGTTAATTAATAAATAAATTTGACAGCAGGATAATTCTCCAGAGTGGAAAAGAGGGAGGAGCAATACAGGAGTGGCACTGACCCTCGAGCTCCTTCACCAGTTTGGTGAACTCGTGGTCGAACAGCATGTGCTCTGGTGTGGAGAAGGTGGGCTGAGGTTTCTGAAAGGCGCGCGAGTACAGCTCATGTTTGGTGATGAAGCCGAGCTTTTCCGCAAAGTTCTCTTTCCCGATTCTCTTCTCAATCAGCTGCTTCAGCTTCTCTCTGACACAAAGACACAGAAGTTAGGAGTGAAATTACACCAACGTCGCTCTGGATCACCGACACGGTGTTCAGCGTTTCAGCATGGGGCTTTATTCGGGTTTAAGTGTTATTAAGCTGCAGGTAAACGTTAAGAGTTATCATCAGCTCCCACGGTGAGAGGTGAAGTGAGAGAGGTGAGCGAGGGCGAGAGACATGGAGTCGTACTTGGTGTAGTTCTCCAGCGAATTGTCGTTGTAGTAGATGCAGATTCCCAGCAGAAGAGCACACAGACCCTGTACCAGGTTCTCATCCTCACCCAGGTTCTCCGAGATCTGAGCTGTCAGCTACACACAGAGTTAAGGAAACACACATCCACACACACAAACACACACACATACATACACACACACACACACACACAGAAAGGATACAAAGGGGACGTTTTCCTGGTTGTGGAGAAAGTGTGTGACGGCAATGGGGCAGTTACTGATCCACGTGCACAGCAGCATGAGGAGACCCACCCTCGTCTGCACCTTACTGCCCTATACACACACACAAACACACACACAAATGTGTTATACACCACAACATCATATTTACACGTTTTTACATGATTTCCACGTATTCCACTTCTGTTCTACCTCAAACTGAACGCAAACGATCACTATACAGTTTTGAAATACGTACAAAAACATACTGTTTACACAAATACTCTGATCTGATGAGAACATGACTGATCTCAGCACTGATCTCCTGCGTTACGTTCTCCTGAGGCCTACAGAGACAGCAGACCAGAATGCATATGGTCTGCTAGCAGGTAGACCGTTACTCAAACCACACAAAAAATTGAAACATCAAAACCTCAAATTAGTGTTACCGAGTTATTGTACAAACTACTAAAGCTACACCATGAGGTCATGACCTGCATGCGTTCAGTGCTGTTGCCGAGTTCTGGATGGTGATTGGTCAGGTGTTGAGTTCCTCGAGTACGTTATGGTTTCTATAGCAACAGCGCGTTCATGGGGACTTGAAAGAGAGACGCTCAGTTTCTGAGGTAATAGTTATATATGTAAAGTGTAAGGAAGGAGTCTCCAGTGTCAGCGCTGTGTAACAGTCAGAGGTGAAGTTGTAACTTTATGTTTTCCGATATCTTCAGTACAGAGGAGTTTACACTTCTTTACGATTTCTCGGTAACGTGCGTAACAAGCTGCGTTTTTTTGTTATTGTTTACAGCTGTAATAAGATGACATACGTTTTACAACATTAGATGTAACTATAAATGGATAAAAAAAAGTATGACGTGTCACACTTCGTTCAAGAGAACAGTAATTCTCTTTTCTATTTGAGATTTTTTTCTCTCAATTTCTAACTAATACACAGGACGGATTATTCTTAGTCACTTGCAAAAGAAAATAAAATCATAATTATTAACATTTGATCAAATATTTTAGCGTAAATAAAACATCACTGTCCTGAAATATCTGCATTTTCCTCAGGTATCTCCAAAAATCCTGATTTCACCAGACATGTTTTCTGGTATAGTTCTACACTATGATGTTTTTTGAAATGTATCTCTCCCCTTAACAGTTTAGTTATTTTAATAAAGATTTAACTATTTGAATAAATATCTAGTAAACCTTGCACTTTTTGTCCAGGGCTAAAAATCACTACATGGATTTACATTTCTGGAAATTCTCGGCAGAAAGCGTGTCTACTTTGAAGATGCTAAAATACAAAATTATTTTGATTTATTTTGGATTTTTTATTACAACATAATTCTCATATGTCCATTTGTGTTACTCCAGAGTTTTGATGACTTTATTGTTCTAAAATGTGGGGAAAAAAATTAAACTAAAGAAAGGGTGTGTAAACTTTTGAGCGGTAGTGTATATAATGTGGATGTTATAAAAAACATTTGTATGTTTACTGAAATGAGTTTAAATAAGAAACAAGAGAGTCCCTTTACTGTAAAACACAGTTAGATAACCGGGCTAGCTTACAGCGTTGTTAGCAATGCTACACCACGCAGACAGGACGTTAAGCTAAACACGGAGACTCTACGCAGTTAACGATTATGTGAAGATAGCTGTTCATGTTATTTTAAAAACTATTATATAAAGGAAAGGTTTTTTAAAAAAGTTAAATAATACCTTGATCTTCACCTGTTCAGACTCGGCCTTCAGTGGTGAAGTAAAACCAAACAAAAATAGAAAATAATCACAAATATTAGTTTTCTCTGGTTAGATAGAGAGAGAGAGAGAGAGAGAGAGAGACAGAGAGAGAGACAGAGAGAGACAGAGACAGAGAGACAGAGACAGAGAGACAGAGAGAGAGAGAGACAGAGAGAGAGAGAGAGAGAGAGAGAGAGAGAGAGAGAGAGACGAGAGAGAGAGAGAGACAGAGAGACAGAGAGAGAGACAGAGAGAGAGAGAGACAGAGAGAGAGACAGAGAGAGACAGAGACAGAGAGACAGAGACAGAGACAGAGAGAGAGACAGAGAGAGAGAGACAGAGAGAGAGAGACAGAGAGAGAGAGACAGAGACAGAG